>NC_074691.1:40392403-40564903 GCF_029448725.1 Salvelinus fontinalis | reverse complement strand
ACTATGGTAAAGATACACTATACACTATGACATAGATACACTATGGTATAGATATACTATACACTGTGGTATAGTTACACTATGATATAGATACACTATGATATAGATACTCTATGATATAGATACACTATGATATAGATACACTATGATATAGATACACTATGGTATAGATACACTATGATATAGATACACTATGGTAAAGATACACTATACACTATGACATAGATACACTATGGTATAGATATACTATACCCTATGGTATAGATACATTATGATATAGATACACTATGGTATAGATACACTATGATATATATACACTATGATATAGATACACTATGATATAGATACACTATGATATAGATACACTATGGTATAGATACACTATGATATAGATACACTATGGTATAGATACACTATGCACTATGGTATAGATACACTATGGAATAGATACACTATGATATAGCTACACTATGGTATAGATACACTATACACTATGGTATAGATACACTATGGTATAGATACACTATACACTATGGTATAGACACACTATCGTATAGATACATTATGGTATAGATACACTATGGTATAGATACACTATGGTATAGATACACTATGCACTATGGTATAGATACACTATGGTATAGATACACTATACACTATGATATAGATACACTATGGTATAGATACACTATGATATAGCTACACTATGGTATAGACACACTATGATATAGACACACTATACACAATGATATAGATACACTATGATATAGCCACACTATACACAATGATATAGATACACTATACACTATGATATAGATACACTATGGTATAGATACACTATGATATAGATACACTATGATATAGATACTCTATGGTATAGATACACTATGCTATAGATACACTATGATATAGATAAACTATACACTATGGTATAGATACACTATTCTATAGATACACTATGATATAGATACACTATGATATAGATACAATATGATATAGATACACTATGGTATAGATACACTATGGTATAGATACACTATGGTATAGATACACTATGGTGTAGATACACTATGGTATAGATACTCTATGGTATAGATACACTATGCTATAGATACACTATGATATAGATAAACTATACACTATGGTATAGATACACTATGGTATAGATACTCTATGGTATAGATACACTATGCTATAGATACACTATGATATAGATAAACTATACACTATGGTATAGATACACTATTCTATAGATACACTATGATATAGATACACTATGATATAGATACAATATGATATAGATACACTATGGTATAGATACACTATGGTATAGATACACTATGGTATAGATACACTATGGTGTAGATACACTATACACTGTGGTATAGATACACTATGTTATAGATACACTATGATATAGATACACTATGATATAGATACACTAAGGTATAGATACACTATGACATAGATACACTATGATATAGCCACACTATACACAATGATATAGATACACTATGCACTATGATATAGATACACTATGGTATAGATACACTATGGTATAGATACACTATACACTATGGTATAGATACACTAAGGTATAGAAACACTATACACTATGATATAGATACACTATGATATAGATACACTATGGTATAGATACACTATGGTATAGATACACTATGATATAGCTACACTATACACAATGATATAGATACACTATGATATAGCCACACTATACACAATGATATAGATACACTATACACTATGATATAGATACACTATGGTATAGATACACTATGCAATAGATACACTATGATATAGCCACACTATACACAATGATATACATATACTATACAGCTATGATATAGATACACTATGGTATAGATACACTATGATATAGATACACTATACACAATGGTATAGATACACTATGGTATAGATACACTATACACTATGGTATAGACACACTATACACTATGATATAGATACACTATGGTATAGATACACTATGGTATAGATACACTATGATATAGATACACGATACACTATGGTATAGATACACTAAACAATATGGTATAGATACACTATGGTATAGATACACTATGCTATAGATACACTATGATATAGATACACTATACACTATAGTATAGATACACTATGGTATAGATACACTATGCACTATGATATAGATACACTATCGTATAGATACACTATGGTATAGATACACTATACACTATGATATAGATACACTATGGTATAGATACACTATGCTATAGATACACTATGATATAGATACACAATACACTATAGTATAGATACACTATGGTATAGATACACTATGATATAGATACACTATACACTATGGTATAGATACACTAAGATATAGATACACTATGGTATAGATACACTATGATATAGATACACTATATACTATGGTATAGATACACTATGATATAGATACACTATGGTATAGATACACTATATACTATGGTATAGATACACTATGATATAGATACACTAAGATATAGATTCAATATGGTATAGATACACTATGATATAGATACACTATATACTATGGTATAGATACACTATGATATAGATACACTAAGATATAGATACAATATGGTATAGATACACTATGATATAGATACACTATACACTATGGTATAGATACACTAAACACTATGGTATAGATACACTATGGTATAGATACACTATGATATAGATACACCATACACTATGGTATAGATACACTATGATATAGATACACTATATACTATGGTATAGATACACTAAACACTATGGTACAGATACACTATGATATAGATACACTATATACTATGGTATAGATACACTAAACACTATGGTATAGATACACTATGATATAGATACACTATATACTATGGTATAGATACACTAAACACTATGGTATAGATACACTATGATATAGATACACTATATACTATGGTATACATACACTATGATATAGATACACTATACACTATGGTATAGATACACTATGATATAGATACACTATATACTATGGTATAGATACACTAAACATTATGGTATAGATACACTATGATATAGATGCACTATGGTATAGATACACTATACGCTATGGTATAGATACACTATGATATAGATACACTATGGTATAGATACACTATACACTATGATATAGATACACTATGCTATAGATACACTATGATATAGATACACTATACACTATGGTATAGATACACAATGTTATAGATACACTATGATATAGATACACTATGATGTAGATACACTATACACTATGGTATAGATACACTATGATATAGATACACTATACACTATGGTATAGATACACTATGATATAGATACACTATACACTATGGTATAGATACACTATGATATAGATACACTATAGACTATGATATAAATACACTATTGTATAGCTATTGTGTTTATGCACTTCTGTTTTCATAATAACACTGCCATATCTATGATTGCCTTTGAAAGTAAGATACACTAAACATTATGGTATAGATACACTATGATATAGATGCACTATGGTATAGATACACTATACGCTATGGTATAGATACACTATGATATAGATACACTATGGTATAGATACACTATACACTATGATATAGATACACTATGCTATAGATACACTATGATATAGATACACTATACACTATGGTATAGATACACTATGTTATAGATACACTATGATATAGATACACTATGATGTAGATACACTATGATATAGATACACTATGATATAGATACACTATACACTATGGTATAGATACACTATGATATAGATACACTATACACTATGGTATAGATACACTATGATATAGATACACTATACACTATGGTATAGATACACTATGATATAGATACACTATAGACTATGATATAAATACACTATTGTATAGCTATTGTGTTTATGCACTTCTGTTTTCATAATAACACTGCCATATCTATGATTGCCTTTGAAAGTAAGATACACTATTGTCCTCCCAATATAGTGCAAGGTGAATTATGTTTGAAAGACCAAATGTAATGTCAAGTTTCAAATTCCATTGTAGAATGAATAGAATGGAGTTGATGGAGATCAGTCCGTTTGCTATGCAGCTCCTTCCTATCGCCAGCGAGAGCATGTGTTAACCTGTCCTACCATATCTTCGGCTGCATAATAAAACATTAACTAACCCTAACCCTAACCCTAACCCTTCCTATCGCCAGCGAGAGCATGTGTTAACCTGTAGTACCATATCTTCGGCTGCATAATAAAACATTAACTAACCCTAACCCTAACCCTAACCCTTCCTATCGCCAGCGAGAGCATGTGTTAACCTGTAGTACCATATCTTCGGCTGCATAATAAAACATTAACTAACCCTAACCCTAACCCTAACCCTTCCTATCGCCAGCGAGAGCATGTGTTAACCTGTAGTACCATATCTTCGGCTGCATAATAAAACATTAACTAACCCTAACCCTAACCCTAACCCTTCCTATCGCCAGCGAGAGCATGTGTTAACCTGTCCTACCATATCTTCGGCTGCATAATAAAACATTAACTAACCCTAACCCTAACCCTAACCCTTCCTATCGCCAGCGAGAGCATGTGTTAACCTGTAGTACCATATCTTCGGCTGCATAATAAAACATTAACTAACCCTAACCCTAACCCTAACCCTTCCTATCGCCAGCGAGAGCATGTGTTAACCTGTAGTACCATATCTTCGGCTGCATAATAAAACATTAACTAACCCTAACCCTAACCCTAACCCTTCCTATCGCCAGCGAGAGCATGTGTTAACCTGTAGTACCATATCTTCGGCTGCATAATAAAACATTAACTAACCCTAACCCTAACCCTAACCCTTCCTATCGCCAGCGAGAGCATGTGTTAACCTGTCCTACCATATCTTCGGCTGCATAATAAAACATATTTCCAACGGAGATGTGTTTTCATTGCCAACTGTAAGACACTATTAATAAGATGGGGAAAAATGACACTCGACTGTATATGCCGGTACCTTCCTGATCCTCTGTGTGATGTAGTGTGTGTGTGTGTGTGTGTGTGTGTGTGTGTGTGTGTGTGTGTGTGTGTGTGTGTGTGTGTGTGTGTGTGTGTGTGTGTGTGTGTGTGTGTGTGTGTGTGTGTGTGTGTGTGTGTGTGTGTGTGTGTGTGTGTGTGTGTGTGTGTGTGTGTGTGTGTGTGTGATGAAGCACCTTGCTCTCAGCCTGTAGAGATGTAGACTAAACATGGCTCAGGGCTCGTTCCACTGTCAGACCTGACATATCCCATCTGGTCCTCATGTACCTAATGGAGGGGGAGGTTTTGCTTCAGCCTGGCCTCAGAGCCATACGGAACATACTTTACGTATTCATGAGAACCTCCGAGATGTATGGTCTGGACGTATGCTATCTACTAACGTCTATTCACTTTAGACAGAAACAAAAAGAGGGAGGTTGGTCGTGGAAGACGGGTGGAAGTAGTCCGTAACCATAGCAATCCAAAGGTTACTCGAGTCGCATCGGGGAAAACTGTAGAATTTAACCCTTGCCCTGATCCTTCTTCTAACCTTAACCCTATTCACCGAACCTGCTGCTATGTAAATTCTCCTAATCTATGTCGTTAGTTCTCCTAACAGCCACCGTAAATTATCCCCGTAATTCCTCCGTCGTTGTTGTGAGCCAACAAGTAACCTGGTCTCAGAGAATGACGTATAACACAAAATGTCGGATCTTCATTTGAGCCAGTTTTCTACAGCAGGTAATGAATCCTGCAGCAACGGGAAATGTGAATTATTATGTGGATTAAAATTATTGGACATTTTTGAAGGGGGTGCTACTTTTTTGCAAAGGAAAATCAAGTGGAAATTAGAAACTTCGGAAGCCTTTTTAAGCCTCAAATACACTATCCCTCCACTCCTCCACTCCTCCATTCCTCCATCCCTCCATCCCTCCACTCAACCACTCCTCCATCTCTCCACTCATCCACCCTCCCCCTCCACTCATCCACCCCTCTACTCCTCCATTCCTCCACTCCTCCACCCCTCTACTCCTACATCCCTCCACCCCTCTACTCCTCCATCCCTCCATCCCTCCATTTCTCCACTCCTCCACCCCTCTACTCCTCCATTCCTCCACTCCTCCACCCCTCTACTCCTACATCCCTCCACCCCGCTACTCCTTCATCCCTCAATCCCTCCATTCCTCCATCCCTCCATCCCTCTACTCCTCCACCCCTCTGCTCCTCCACCCCTCTACTCCTCCACCCCTCTGCTCCTCCATTCCTCCACCCCTCCATCCCTCCACCCCTCCACCCCTCTACTCCTACATCCCTCCACCCCTCCACCCCTCCACCCCTCTACTCCTCTAGCCCTCCACTCCTCCATGCCTCCACTCCTCTACTCCTCCACCCCTCTACTCCTCCACTCCTCCACTCCTCCACCCCTCCAATCCTCCACTCCTCCACCCCTCCATTCCTCCACTCCTCCACCCCTCTACTCCTCCACTCCTCCACCCCTCCACCCCTCCACTCCTCCACCCCTCCATTCCTCCACCCCTCCACTCCTCCACCCCTCCATTCCTCCACCCCTCCACTCCTCCACCCCTCCACTCCTCCACCCCTCCATTCCTCCACCCCTCCACTCCTCCATTCCTCCACTCCTCCAACCCTCCACCCCTCCACTCCTCCACCCCTCTACTCCTCCACCCCTCCACCCCTCCACTCCTCCATTCCTCCACTCCTCCACCCTTCCACCCCTCCACTCCTCCACCCCTCTACTCCTCCACCCCTCCACCCCTCCACTCCTCCATTCCTCCACTCCTCCACTCCTCCACCCCTCCACGCCTCCACCCCTCGATTCCTCTACTCCTCCATTCCTCCACCCCTCCACGCCTCCACCCCTCCATTCCTCTACTCCTCCATTCCTCCACCCCTCCACGCCTCCACCCCTCCATTCCTCTACTCCTCCATTCCTCCACCCCTCTACTCCTCCATTCATCCACCTTTCCACGCCTCCACCCCTCCATTCCTCTACTCCTCCATTCCTCCACCCCTCTACTCCTCCATTCCTCCACCCCTCCACGCCTCCACCCCTCCATTCCTCTACTCCACCATTCCTCCACTCCTCCACTCCTCCACTCCTCCACCCCTCCACTCCTCCATTCCTCCACTCCTCCACCCCTCCACTCCTCCACCCCTCCACCCCTCCACTCCTCCATCCTTCCATTCCTCCACCCTTTCATTCCTCTCCGGTAGTTAATGTTCCAAAGAATACATTTCCCCAAAATGGCAGCAATTATCCCACATTATCCATGCTTTTCCTGGATAGATAGAAATGGGTCTTCTTTGAAAGTGTGTATTTTTATCTTGTGATTTTCTATAAAGATATTATAAAACCACAGCCTGCTTCAAAACTATGCTGCCTTCTCACTTAACTGTGTTCCTCTCTTCTCTCTAAAAAGACATTGCACAGACAGCTGTCTTTCCTTTACAACGTGTACCTCCATCTCACAGGCCAGTTTCCATATAATTGTCAGGTGTAAATGGCTTTTATTATTACTTTAAAAGATAAATACACTAATAATAAGACCTCTTTTTCACATAATCCAGTCCTCACTAATTATTTTCACATGCCTACCTCACTAAGGTATGGGGAATGGATATCCAGCTGGCTGTGTCATAACAAGGGCTTCCCCTTCCCTTTCTAAATCTCTCCCTCTCTCTCTCTCTCTCCCTCCCTCCCTCCCTCCCTCTCTCTCTCTCTCTCTCTCTCCCTCTCTCTCTCTCTCTCCCTCCCACCCTCTCCCTCCCTCTCTCTCTCTTTCTCTCTCTCTCTCTCTCTCCCTCTCTCTCTCTCCCTCCCTCCCTCCCTCCCTCCCTCTCCCTTTATAAATCTCTCTCTCTCTCTCTGATACACCTCTCCCTCCCTCTCCCTCTCTCTCTCTCCCTCCCTCCCTCCCACCCTCTCCCTCCCTCTCTCTCTCTCTCTGATACACCTCTCCCTCCCTCTCTCCCTCTCTCTCTCTCTCTCTCTCTCTCTCTCCCTCCCTCCCTCCCACCCTCTCCCTCCCTCTCTCTCTCTCTCTGATACACCTCTCCCTCCCTCTCTCCCTCTCTCTCTCTCTCTCTCTCTCTCTCTCCCTCCCTCCCTCCCACCCTCTCCCTCCCTCTCTCTCTCTTTCTATACACCTCTCCCTCCCCCTTCCCTTTCTAAATCTCTCTCCCAACACACCTCTCCCCCCTCCCTCCCTCCCTCCCTCCCTCCCTCCCTCCCTCCCTCCCTCCCTCCCTCCCTCCCTCCCTCTCCCTTTATAAATCTCTCTCTCTCTCTCTGATACACCTCTCCCTCCCTCTCCCTCTCTCTCTCTCCCTCTCTCCCTCCCACCCTCTCCCTCCCTCTCTCTCTCTTTCTATACACCTCTCCCTCCCCCTTCCCTTTCTACATCTCTCTCTCTCCCAACACACCTCTCCCTCCCTTCCCTCCCTCCCTCTCTCTCGATCTCGCGTTCTCCCTCCCTCCCTCTCTTTCTCTCCTTCCCTGTCTCTCTCTCCCTCCCTCCCTTCCTTCCCTCCCTCCCTCTCGATCTTGCGCTCTCCCTCCCTCCCTTCCTCTCCTTTTCTCTCTCTCCTTCCCCCTCTCTCTCCTTTCCTCCCTCCCTTTCCTCCTCCTCTCTCATTCTGCCTCACCTGTCCCCCCATCAGATGGCAACTAGATTACTAGGCTTTTCCACCGCATAGAAAGAAATCATTGAGTTTCAGCTCTTTCTCCAAACATCTCCTCCCTTTCCCAGACCCAGACAGGGGCACACACACAGACCGGTGACCGACCACGCTATCTAGCCAACCGTTAAGTGTGTGTGTGAGGAAGTGTGTGTGTGTTTTTTTCTTCTTTGAGTAGAAAGAATGAAGCAAGGAAAATAAGTTAGGGGGGGTTTTGCGCTCTGTGCCCGTGTTTGGTCGCCCAAGATCCCTTTTAAATCATTTCACTTGACGGTGAAACCTGGAAGTGGAAAGTTTATAACTGTGAAAAATCACAGGACTTGGGTGAGTTTCATTTTTCCCTTTCATTTAATTTGAGTCTAGGGTCTTGATTTAAACTGGGAAGTTGCTTTGTTTCTCTGTTTGTTTCAGTTCTTCTGGTTATTTCTTTCACTGTAGTCTACAAAGCAGGAAAACCTACAGATGCCGTATAATCATTTGAACCAGTTTCACGCAGCAGGAAAATAATCCTGCAGCAACAGGACATGTGAATTATTATATGTATTATAATTAATGGATTTTTTTGGAGGGGTTGATATATTTCTCTTTAAGGCAAATCAAGTTTGACATTTAAAAAAAGGAATTTACAAACTTTAGGATACTTTTTAAAACTCAAGTTCTCCTGCAACAGGGTGATCAAATTGTTTGTCAGCCAATCAGCTGTGACCTTGGTGTTTGTCCGCCAATCAGCTGTGAACCTTGGTGTTTGTCAGCCGATCAGCTGTGAACCTTGGTGTTTGTCAGCCGATCAGCTGTGACCTTGCTGGGCCTCATCTCATTCTCGTCTCTTCAGACTGAAACCAGACACACGGCTGCTGCCAGAGAGACAGAGTTTGTTGTCATAGCAACATTAGCTGGATTGAATGACACGTAGGTTTCTGTCTGATGTACACCTACACCTGTTGAGGGGCGGAGTCTCTCTGTTCAGGTGCAACCAAGGTGTGGGTCACAAATGGCAGTGCACTATTTTTGACCGGTGCACTATGTAGGGAATAGGGTGCCATTCTGGATGCAGGTGAGGTCTATCCAGGTGGACCCTATACGAGAGGGCTGAGTGCTTGAACAAAGTATAAAACAGACGATCTCATGTTTTTAATCGCTGATCTGTTTGAACTCGTTCTGTAATTCATTCTCTCTGCAGTCCAAGGTACGTGTTCTTAGAATGCTCTGCTTTACAGGCAGAAAGGGAACCATGTTATTAAAATGCTCTGCTTTACAGGCAGAACAGGAACCATGTTATTAGAATGCTCTGCTTTACAGGCAGAACAGGAACCATGTTATTAAAATGCTCTGCTTTACAGGTAGAACAGGAACCATGTTCTTAGAATGTTCTGCTTTACAGGCAGAACAGGAACCATGTTATTAGAATGCTCTGCTTTACAGGTAGAACAGGAACCATGTTATTAGAATGCTCTGCTTTACAGGCAGAACAGGAACCATGTTCTTAGAATGCTCTGCTTTACAGGCAGAACAGGAACCATGTTATTAGAATGCTCTGCTTTACAGTTAGAATAGGAACCATGTTCTTAGAATGTTCTGCTTTACAGGCAGAACAGGAACCATGTTATTAGAATGCTCTGCTTTACAGGCAGAACAGGAACCATGTTATTAGAATGCTCTGCTTTACAGGTAGAATAGGAACCATGTTCTTAGAATGCTCTGCTTTACAGGTAGAATAGGAACCATGTTCTTAGAATGCTCTGCTTTACAGGCAGAACGGGAACCATGTTCTTAGAATGTTCTGCTTTACAGGTAGAATAGGAACCATGTTATTAGAATGCTCTGCTTTACAGGCAGAACAGGAACCATGTTCTTAGAATGCTCTGCTTTACAGGCAGAACAGGAACCATGTTATTAGAATGCTCTGCTTTACAGGCAGAACAGGAACCATGTTATTAGAATGCTCTGCTTTACAGGCAGAACAGGAACCATGTTATTAAAATGCTCTGCTTTACAGGTAGAACAGGAACCATGTTCTTAGAATGTTCTGCTTTACAGGCAGAACAGGAACCATGTTATTAGAATGCTCTGCTTTACAGGCAGAACAGGAACCATGTTATTAAAATGCTCTGCTTTACAGGTAGAACAGGAACCATGTTCTTAGAATGTTCTGCTTTACAGGCAGAACAGGAACCATGTTATTAGAATGCTCTGCTTTACAGGCAGAAAGGGAACCATGTTATTAGAATGCTCTGCTTTACAGGCAGAACAGGAACCATGTTATTAGAATGCTCTGCTTTACAGGCAGAAAGGGAACCATGTTATTGGAATGCTCTGCTTTACAGGCAGAACAGGAACCATGTTATTAAAATGCTCTGCTTTACAGGCAGAACAGGAACCATGTTCTTAGAATGCTCTGCTTTACAGGCAGAAAGGGAACCATGTTATTAGAATGCTCTGCTTTACAGGCAGAACAGGAACCATGTTATTAAAATGCTCTGCTTTACAGGCAGAACGGGAACCATGTTCTTAGAATGCTCTGCTTTACAGGCAGAAAGGGAACCATGTTATTAGAATGCTCTGCTTTACAGGCAGAACAGGAACCATGTTCTTAGAATGCTCTGCTTTACAGGTAGAACAGGAACCATGTTATTAGAATGCTCTGCTTTACAGGCAGAACAGGAACCATGTTCTTAGAATGCTCTGCTTTACAGGCAGAACAGGAACCATGTTATTAGAATGCTCTGCTTTACAGTTAGAATAGGAACCATGTTCTTAGAATGTTCTGCTTTACAGGCAGAACAGGAACCATGTTATTAGAATGCTCTGCTTTACAGGCAGAACAGGAACCATGTTATTAGAATGCTCTGCTTTACAGGTAGAATAGGAACCATGTTCTTAGAATGCTCTGCTTTACAGGTAGAATAGGAACCATGTTCTTAGAATGCTCTGCTTTACAGGCAGAACGGGAACCATGTTCTTAGAATGTTCTGCTTTACAGGTAGAATAGGAACCATGTTATTAGAATGCTCTGCTTTACAGGCAGAACAGGAACCATGTTCTTAGAATGCTCTGCTTTACAGGCAGAACAGGAACCATGTTATTAGAATGCTCTGCTTTACAGGCAGAACAGGAACCATGTTATTAGAATGCTCTGCTTTACAGGCAGAACAGGAACCATGTTATTAGAATGCTCTGCTTTACAGTTAGAATAGGAACCATGTTCTTAGAATGTTCTGCTTTACAGGCAGAAAGGGAACCATGTTATTAGAATGCTCTGCTTTACAGGCAGAACAGGAACCATGTTCTTAGAATGCTCTGCTTTACAGGTAGAACAGGAACCATGTTCTTAGAATGCTCTGCTTTACAGGTAGAACAGGAACCATGTTATTAGAATGCTCTGCTTTACAGGCAGAACAGGAACCATGTTCTTAGAATGCTCTGCTTTACAGGCAGAACAGGAACCATGTTATTAGAATGCTCTGCTTTACAGTTAGAATAGGAACCATGTTCTTAGAATGTTCTGCTTTACAGGCAGAACAGGAACCATGTTCTTAGAATGCTCTGCTTTACAGGCAGAAAAGGAACCATGTTCTTAGAATGCTCTGCTTTACAGGTAGAACAGGAACCATGTTCTTAGAATGCTCTGCTTTACAGGCAGAACAGGAACCATGTTCTTAGAATGCTCTGCTTTACAGGTAGAACAGGAACCATGTTCTTAGAATGCTCTGCTTTACAGGCAGAACAGGATCCATGTTATTAGAATGCTCTGCTTTACAGGCAGAACAGGAACCATGTTCTTAGAATGCTCTGCTTTACAGGTAGAACAGGAACCATGTTCTTAGAATGCTCTGCTTTACAGGTAGAACAGGAACCATGTTCTTAGAATGCTCTGCTTTACAGGCAGAACAGGAACCATGTTCTTAGAATGCTCTGCTTTACAGGCAGAACAGGATCCATGTTATTAGAATGCTCTGCTTTACAGGCAGAACAGGAACCATGTTCTTAGAATGCTCTGCTTTACAGGTAGAACAGGAACCATGTTCTTAGAATGCTCTGCTTTACAGGTAGAACAGGAACCATGTTCTTAGAATGCTCTGCTTTACAGGCAGAACGGGAACCATGTTCTTAGAATGTTCTGCTTTACAGGCAGAACAGGAACCATGTTCTTAGAATGCTCTGCTTTACAGGCAGAACGGGAACCATGTTCTTAGAATGCTCTGCTTTACAGGCAGAAAAGGAACCATGTTCTTAGAATGCTCTGCTTTACAGGCAGAACAGGAACCATGTTATTAGAATGCTCTGCTTTACAGGTAGAACAGGAACCATGTTCTTAGAATGCTCTGCTTTACAGGCAGAACGGGAACCATGTTCTTAGAATGCGCTGCTTTACAGGCAGAACAGGAACCATGTTATTAGAATGCTCTGCTTTACAGGCAGAACACTTCTCTTACAGTTTTTCCCAATTGGTTAACACACGTCTGCTGAAACTACTTCTCAGGTACACAAAACACAAAAAAAGTTAACCAATTTCCCCAAACCCAAACCTCTATGCCAGGCGGTGTCAGAGGAAGGTCCTAAAAATTGTCAAAGACTCCACCCACCCAAGTCATAGACTGTTCTCTCTGCTACTGCACGGCAAGCGCCAAGTCTAGGTCCAAGAGGCGTCTAAAGAGCTTCTACCCCCAAGCCATAAGAATCCTGAACAGCTAATCAAATGGCTACCCAGGCTATTTGCACCCCCCATACGCTGCTGCCACTCTCTGTTATTATCTATGCATAGCCACTTTAATAACCCTACCTGTATGTACATAATTACCCCAATTACCTTGACACCTGTGCCATCGCATATTGACTCATTGACTCTGTACCGGTACCCCCTGTATATAGCCTCCACATTGACTCGGTACCGGTACCCCCTGTATATAGCCTCCACATTGACACTGTACCGGTACCCCCTGTATATAGCCTCCACATTGACTCTGTATGGTACCCCCTGTATATAGCCTCCACATTGACTCTGTACCGGTACACCCTGTATATAGCCTCCACATTGACTCTGTATGGTATCCCCTGTATATAGCCTCCACATTGACTCTGTACCGGTACCCCCTGTATATAGCCTCCACATTGACTCTGTATGGTACCCCCTGTATATAGCCTCCACATTGACTCTGTATGGTAGCCCCTGTATATAGCCTCCACATTGACTCTGTACCCCCTGTATATAGCCTCCACATTGACTCTGTATGGTACCCCCTGTATATAGCCTCCACATTGACTCTGTACCAGTACCCCCTGTATAGAGCCTCCACATTGACTCTGTACCGGTACCCCCTGTATAGAGCCTCCACATTGACTCTGTACTGGTACCCCCTGTATATAGCCTCCACATTGACTCTGTACCGTAACACCCTGTATATAGCCTCCACATTGACTCTGTACCGGTACCCCCTGTATAGAGCCTCCACATTGACTCTGTACCGGTACCCCCTGTATAGAGCCTCCACATTGACTCTGTACCGGTACCCCCTGTATATAGCCCCGCTATTGTTATTTACTGCTGCTCTTTAATTATTTGTTTTTCTTATATCTTTCTTTTTTTAAATGTATTTTCTTAAAACTGCATTGTTGGTTAAGGGCTCATAAGCTTCTACACCTCCTACTACACCTGTTGTATTCATCATTTCACTGTAAGGTCTACTACACCTGTTGTATTCAGCATTTCACTGTGAGGTCTACTACACCTGTTGTATTCATCATTTCACTGTGAGGTCTACTACACCTGTTGTATTCATCATTTCACTGTGAGGTCTACTACACCTATTGTATTCAGCATTTCACTGTGAGGTCTACTACACCTGTTGTATTCAGCATTTCACTGTGAGGTCTACTACACCTATTGTATTCAGCATTTCACTGTAAGGTCTACTACACCTGTTGTATTCAGCATTTCACTGTGAGGTCTACTACACCTGTTGTATTCAGCATTTCACTGTGAGGTCTACTACACCTGTTGTATTCAGCATTTCACTGTGAGGTCTACTACACCTGTTGTATTCAGCATTACACTGTGAGGTCTACTACACCTGTTGTATTCAGCATTTCACTGTGAGGTCTACTACACCTATTGTATTCAGCATTTCACTGTGAGGTCTACTACACCTGTTGTATTCAGCATTTCACTGTGAGGTCTACTACACCTGTTGTATTCAGCATTTCACTGTGAGGTCTACTACACCTGTTGTATTCAGCATTTCACTGTGAGGTCTACTACACCTGTTGTATTCAGCATTTCACTGTACGGTCTACTACACCAGTTGTATTCAGCATTTCACTGTAAGGTCTACTACACCTGTTGTATTCAGCATTTCACTGTAAGGTCTACTACACCTGTTGTATTCAGCATTTCACTGTAAGGTCTACTACACCTGTTGTATTCAGCATTTCACTGTAAGGTCTACACCTGTTGTATTCAGCATTTCACTGTAAGGTCTACTACACCTGTTGTATTCGGCGCATGTGACAAATACAATTTGATTTGATTTATTATACCATATATTGTATGTGTATACTCAAACAAGAAAGGAACACAAATGCATAAATGTAAGTTTTATATTTCAACATGATTCAATACATGTCAAACAGCATACTGTAAGCACACACAGAGTAAAAATGCAAACATACAGTAAATATATTTTTGAATATTCAAAGGAAGAAAAATAGGCCTATTTGTACTACTGTACTCTATATTCGATCAATTGTACGGAATAGATAAAGTAACTGTCAAAATCAAAATCATAAGTCAAGAAACAAATACTCCTTTTGCGAAAACAAAATCAGTCATGTCTGTTGTTTTGGTCCGGCCACAGATTTTCATCAACATCAGAGGCGATATTCTCCTTGGCCAGACAGCGGGGGAAATATATTCTGGCATGACGCATCAACCCCTGACAGGACTCTGCTGGAATGTCACCACAGGCCTCCTCCATGGCCTGGAGAAGTGCCTTAAATGGGGTTTGCGATCATACACCTTCCACAGCCATGCTGCAAACAACTCCTCAGTAGGGTTGAGAAATGAGGAATATGGTGGGAGATGATAGACAATTGCAAACCTGGGAAGGTCATGGAACTAGTTGCGGAACTGAGCAGCCCGTTGGAAAATAACGTTGTCCCAAACTAGAACATACATTTTCTGCTCAGGATCACCTGGCCCTCTCTGCTCAGGATCACCTGGCCCTCTCTGCTCTGGATCACCTGACCCTCTCTGCTCAGGATCACCTGGCCCTCTCTGCTCAGGATCACCTGACCCTCTCTGCTCTGGATCACCTGA
Organism: Salvelinus fontinalis; assembly: GCF_029448725.1. NCBI lineage: Eukaryota > Metazoa > Chordata > Actinopteri > Salmoniformes > Salmonidae > Salvelinus > Salvelinus fontinalis. The sequence goes on along the minus strand of NC_074691.1, from coordinate 40,548,848 downwards.
CCCTCTCTGCTCAGGATCACCTGGCCCTCTCTGCTCTGGATCACCTGGCCCTCTCTGCTCTGGATCACCTGGTCCTCTCTGCTCAGGATCACCGGGCTCTCTCTGCTCTGGATCACCCGGCCCTCTCTGCTCTGGATCACCTGGCCCTCTCTGCTCTGGATCACCTGGCCCTCTCTGCTCTGGTCACCTGGCCCTCTCTGCTCAGGATCACCGGGCCCTCTCTGCTCTGGTCACCTGGCCCTCTCTGCTCAGGATCACCTGGCCCTCTCTGCTCTGGATCACTTGGCCCTCTCTGCTCAGGATCACCTGGCCCTCTCTGCTCAGGATCACCTGGCCCTCTCTGCTCAGGATCACCTGGCCCTCTCTGCTCAGGATCACCTGGCCCTCTCTGCTCAGGATCACGTGGCCCTCTCTGCTCAGGATCACCCGGCCCTCTCTGCTCAGGATCACCCTCTCTGCTCAGGATCACCTGGCCCTCTCTACTCAGGATTACCCGGCCCTCTCTGCTCAGGATCACCCGGCCATCTCTGCTCAGGATCACCCTCTCTGCTCTGGATCACGCTCTCTGCTCAGGATCACCCTCTCTGCTCAGGATCACCCTCTCTGCTCAGGATCACCCTCTCTGCTCAGGATCACCCTCTCTGCTCAGGATCACCTGACCCTCTCTGCTCAGGCTCACCCTCTCTGCTCTGGATCACCTGACCCTCTCTGCTCTGGATCACGCTCTCTGCTCTGGATCACCCTCTCTGCTCTGGATCACGCTCTCTGCTCAGGATCACCCTCTCTGCTCAGGATCACCTGGCCCTCTCTGCTCAGGATCACCCTCTCTGCTCAGGATCACCTGGCCCTCTCTGCTCTGGATCACGCTCTCTGCTCAGGATCACCTGGCCCTCTCTGCTCTGGATCACGCTCTCTGCTCAGGATCACCCTCTCTGCTCTGGATCACGCTCTCTGCTCTGGATCACCCGCTCTGCTCTGGATCACCTGACCCTCTCTGCTCAGGATCACCCTCTCTGCTCAGGATCACCCTCTCTGCTCAGGATCACCTGACCCTCTCTGCTCAGGATCACCCTCTCTGCTCAGGATCACGCTCTCTGCTCAGGATCACCCTCTCTGCTCTGGATCACCCTCTCTGCTCAGGATCACCCTCTCTGCTCAGGATCACCCTCTCTGCTCAGGATCACCTGGCCCTCTCTGCTCTGGATCACGCTCTCTGCTCTGGATCACGCTCTCTGCTCTGGATCACGCTCTCTGCTCAGGATCACCTGGCCCTCTCTGCTCTGGATCACGCTCTCTGCTCAGGATCACACTCTCTGCTCTGGATCACGCTCTCTGCTCTGGATCACCCGCTCTGCTCTGGATCACCTGGCCCTCTCTGCTCAGGATCACCCTCTCTGCTCAGGATCACCCTCTCTGCTCAGGATCACCTGGCACTCTCTGCTCAGGATCACCCTCTCTGCTCTGGATCACCCTCTCTGCTCTGGATCATGCTCTCTGCTCAGGATCACCCTCTCTGCTCAGGATCACCCTCTCTGCTCTGGATCACCCTCTCTGCTCAGGATCACCCTCTCTGCTCTGGATCACCCTCTCTGCTCTGGATCACCTGGCCCTCTCTGCTCAGGATCACCCTCTCTGCTCTGGATCACGCTCTCTGCTCAGGATCACCCTCTCTGCTCAGGATCCCCCTCTCTGCTCAGGATCACCTGACCCTCTCTGCTCAGGATCACCCTCTCTGCTCAGGATCACCCTCTCTGCTCAGGATCACCTGACCCTCTCTGCTCAGGATCACCCTCTCTGCTCAGGATCACCCTCTCTGCTCAGGATCACCTGACCCTCTCTGCTCAGGATCACCCTCTCTGCTCTGGATCACCCTCTCTGCTCAGGATCACGCTCTCTGCTCAGGATCACCTGACCCTCTCTGCTCTGGATCACCCTCTCTGCTCAGGATCACCCTCTCTGCTCAGGATCACCCTCTCTGCTCTGGATCACGCTCTCTGCTCAGGATCACCCTCTCTGCTCAGGATCACCCTCTCTGCTCAGGATCACCTGACCCTCTCTGCTCAGGATCACCCTCTCTGCTCAGGATCACCCTCTCTGCTCAGGATCACCTGACCCTCTCTGCTCAGGATCACCCTCTCTGCTCAGGATCACGCTCTCTGCTCAGGATCACCTGACCCTCTCTGCTCTGGATCACCCTCTCTGCTCAGGATCACCCTCTCTGCTCTGCCTGAAAAAGACTGTCATGTAAGGTGTTGAGGAAATGAAGGAGATGGGCTGTGTTGTATGGTCCAAGTGTAGCATGGCGGTGGAGGACCCTTTTGTGGCTCATAGCTGCGCATATGGTGTCATTAACCCCACGCTGGCCAGTTACCTCAATGATGGCGCATTGACCAATGATGTTCCTTCCTCTCCTCCTCGTCTTTGCTAAATATAATCCATCCTCATCTATGAATATAAGTTCCTGCGGGATAGGACTTGCATCCAACTCCATGATTCGCTGTGGATATATTGAAGCAACATCTCAAGACATCAGTCAAGACGTTAAAGCTTGGTCGCAAATGGGTCTTCCAAATGGACAATGACACCAAGCATACTTCCAAAGTTGTGGCAAAATGGCTTAAGGACAACAATGTCAAGGTATTGGAGTGGCCATCACAAGGCCCTGACCTCAAATACTAATTGAATGTATGTGATCTTCTGACCCACTGGGAATGTGATGAAAGAAATAAAAGCGGAAACAAATCATTCTCTCTACTATTATTCTGAGATTTCCCATTCTTAAAATAAAGTGGTGATCCTAACTGACCTAAAACAGGGAATTTTTCCTCAGATTAAATGTCAGGAATTGTGAAAAACTGAGTTTAAATGTATTTGGCTAAAGTGTATGTAAACCTCCGACTTCAACTGTAGTAGAGAGGTCCAATGTCTGCAGTAATTACCTATTCACATACCTGTTCTCATTTTGGAACGTCCAGATGATGGATGCTAGGTTGAGGCGGCTCAGATCGGGCAGCACTCTCTTCCCAGCCTCTCTCAAGGTCAAACCATAGTTGATCACATGTGCCACCGTAGTCGTCCGAATTTCATCAGAGTACTCTCCTTGTTCTTGGTCCACCTCTAGCTCTAGCTCTAGCTCTAGCTCTAGCTCTACCTCCACCTCTACCTCTAGCTCCACCTCTACCTCTAGCTCCACCTCTACCTCTACCTCTAGCTCCACCTCTACCTCTACCTCTAGCTCCACTAGCTCCACCTCTAGCTCCACCTCTACCTCTACCTCTAGCTCTAGCTCCAACTCTACCTCTACCTCTACCTCTATCTCAATCAATCAATCAAGTTTATTTTATATAGCCCTTCGTACATCAGCTAATGTCTCGAAGTGTAAACCTTAGAAGTGTAAACCTTAGCCTAAAACCCCAAACAGCTAGAATGCAGGTGTAGAAGCACGGTGGCTAGGAAAAACTCCCTAGAAAGGCCAAAACCTAGGAAGAAACCTAGAGAGGAACCAGGCTATGAGGGGTGGCCAGTCCTCTTCTGGCTGTGCCGGGTGGAGATTATAACAGAACTATGCCAAGATGTTCAAAAATGTTCATAAGTGACAAGCATGGTCAAATAATAATCATGAATAATATTCAGTTGGCTTTTCATAGCCGATCATTAAGAGTTGAAAAACAACAGGTCTGGGACAGGTGGCGGTTCCATAACCGCAGGCAGAACAGCAGCAAGGCCAGGCGGACTGGGGACAGCAAGGAGCCACCACGCCCGGCAGTCCCGACGTATGGTCCCAGGGCTCAGGTCCTCCGAGAGAAAGAAAGAGAGAAGGAGAAAATTAGAGAGAGCCAAGATTTTCAAAATGTTCATAAATGACAAGCATGGTCAAATAATAATCAGGAATAAATCAGTTGGCTTTTCATAGCCGATCATTAAGAGTTGAAAACAGCAGGTCTGGGACAGGTAGGGGTTCCGTAACCGCAGGCAGAACCGTTGAAACTGGAACACCTCTACCTCCACCTCTCTCTGCCAAGTTTTGTTTCCATTGTTCTCCAAACACAGGAGTACTCACCTGTTGTCTTCTTATCCATACCAAAGGTCTGATTGCAAACATTTACGCAATTAGTGTTTGAACATGTGAAGAGTGAAAGTGGTCAATGGGTAATTGAACTTAGCTTGTTGAACAGTGTTGCTTTGCATTTGCACACAATATATTTTAGTTGTGAAGGTTGTGCCAAAGGTAGAGAATTGTGTGTTGTGTTTTGCCAAATGTTTGTTATAGAATTACAATCTGAGTGTAAAGCAAAACGTGTCAGTAGTATTGCAGATTTGGTGTCTGGTTCTGCTAAATGAGTTACAGATTTCATGTATGGTTCTGCTAAAGGAGTTACAGATTTGGTGTCTGGTTCTGCTAAAGGAGTTACAGATTTGGTGTCTGGTTCTGCTAAATGACTTACAGATTTGGTGTATGGTTCTGCTAAATGAGATACAGGTTTGGTGTCTGGTTCTGCTAAATGAGATACAGGTTTGGTGTCTGGTTCTGCTAAATGAGTTACAGATTTACTGTATGGTTCTGCTAAATGAGTTACAGATTTGGTGTATGGTTCTGCTAAATGAGTTACAGATTTGGTGTATGGTTCTGCTAAATGAGATACAGGTTTGGTGTCTGGTTCTGCTAAAGGAGTTACAGATTTGGTGTATGGTTCTGCTAAATGAGTTACAGATTTGGTGTCTGGTTCTGCTAAATGAGTTACAGATTTGGTGTCTGGTTCTGCTAAATGAGTTACAGATTTGGTGTCTGGTTCTGCTAAAGGAGTTACAGATTTGGTGTATGGTTCTGCTAAATGAGTTACAGATTTGGTGTCTGGTTCTGCTAAATGAGTTACAGATTTGGTGTCTGGTTCTGCTAAATGAGTTACAGATTTGGTGTATGGTTCTGCTAAATGACTTACAGATTTGGGTCATTGTGCCTCATTGGCTAGTTTTAGTGTGTAAACCATTGGGGAAAATGGAGTGGACGATGCACTGGCTATATAGTTGTCGGTGGTCAATGTCCTATTTCAAGCCGTCCTATAAAATACATCACACAAGGACAGAACCATTCTTCAAAGCCCAAATATGTTGCCACTCGCCATCCAACAAACTGACAAAGCCCGGCCCAAATGTTTATGGAGAGACAGACAGTCTAACAATGGTCTGTCAAAACAGACATCCTATTTAATAATAATTTAAAGATGGCCTAAGTATGGGGAATGTGGCAGACATTTTACACTGATGAAGGCTGTTTCTCCGTATTGCCTGTCTTAACCAGACTGAGTCTTATTGCCTGTCTTAACCAGACTGAGTCTTATAGCCTGTCTTAACCAGACTGAGTCTTATTGCCTGTCTTAACCAGACTGAGTCTTATTGCCTGTCTTAACCAGACTGAGTCTTATTGCCTGTCTTAACCAGACTGAGTCTTATTGCCTGTCTTAACCAGACTGAGTCTTATTGCCTGTCTTAACCAGACGGAGTCTTATTGCCTGTCTTAACCAGACTGAGTCTTATTGCCTGTCTTAACCAGACTGAGTCTTATTGCCTGTCTTAACCAGACTGAGTCTTATTGCCTGTCTTAACCAGACTGAGTCTTATTGCCTGTCTTAAACAGACTGAGTCTTATTGCCTGTCTTAACCAGACTGAGTCTTATTGCCTGTCTTAACCAGACTGAGTCTTATTGCCTGTCTTAACCAGACTGAGTCTTATAGCCTGTCTTAACCAGACTGAGTCTTATTGCCTGTCTTAACCAGACTGAGTCTTATAGCCTGTCTTAACCAGACTGAGTCTTATTGCCTGTCTTAACCAGACTGGGTCTTATAGCCTGTCTTAACCAGACTGAGTCTTATTGCCTGTCTTAACCAGACTGGGTCTTATAGCCTGTCTTAACCAGACTGAGTCTTATTGCCTGTCTTAACCAGACTGAGTCTTATAGCCTGTCTTAACCAGACTGAGTCGTATAGCCTGTCTTAACCAGACTGAGTCTTATAGCCTGTCTTAACCAGACTGAGTCTTATAGCTTGTCTTAACCAGACTGAGTCTTATTGCCTGTCTTAACCAGACTGTGTCTTATAGCCTGTCTTAACCAGACTGTGTCTTATAGCCTGTCTTAACCAGACTGAGTCTTATTGCCTGTCTTAACCAGACTGAGTCTTATTGCCTGTCTTAACCAGACTGAGTCGTATAGCCTGTCTTAACCAGACTGAGTCTTATAGCCTGTCTTAACCAGACTGAGTCTTATTGCCTGTCTTAACCAGACTGAGTCTTATTGCCTGTCTTAACCAGACTGAGTCTTATTGCCTGTCTTAACCAGACTGAGTCTTATTGCCTGTCTTAACCAGACTGAGTCTTATTGCCTGTCTTAACCAGACTGAGTCTTATAGCCTGTCTTAACCAGACGGAGTCTTATAGCCTGTCTTAACCAGACTGAGTCTTATAGCCTGTCTTAACCAGACTGAGTCTTATTGTCTGTCTTAACCAGACTGAGTCTTATTGCCTGTCTTAACCAGACTGAGTCTTACTGTCTGTCTTAACCAGACTGAGTCTTACAGCCCGTCTTAACCAGACGGAGTCTTACAGCCCGTCTTAACCAGACTGAGTCTTATAGCCTGTCTTAACCAGACTGAGTCTTATTGCCTGTCTTAACCAGACTGAGTCTTATTGCCTGTCTTAACCAGACTGAGTCTTATTGCCTGTCTTAACCAGACTGAGTCTTATTGTCTGTCTTAACCAGACTGAGTCTTACAGCCTGTCTTAACCAGACGGAGTCTTACAGCCTGTCTTAACCAGACGGAGTCTTACAGCCTGTCTTAACCAGACGGAGTCTTACAGCCTGTCTTAACCAGACGGAGTCTTACAGCCTGTCTTAACCAGACGGAGTCTTACAGCCTGTCTTAACCAGACTGAGTCTTACAGCCTGTCTTAACCAGACTGAGTCTTATTGCCTGCCTTAACCAGACTATGTTTGACCAGAGTCCATAGGACCGTGGTCAAAACGAGTGCACAAGGGAATATGGTGAAGTGAAGCAATGGTGAGCACTGAGTTGAGTGGTCATTGGCTCTGTCTTAACACACTGATGTCAATAAAGGGCCAAACCAGGATATGGAAAACAACAAAGTTGTCATCTTGCAACTTGAGAAGAGAAGACATAAGTACAAGTGGTCCTTGGGGCTGGTATGGTCCTCTGGGAGGCTAGTTGGTATGGTCCTCTGGGAGGCTAGTTGGTATGGTCCTCTGGGAGGCTAGTTGGTATGGTCCTCTGGGAGGCTAGTTGGTATGGTCCTCTGGGAGACTAGTTGGTATGGTCCTCTGGGAGGTTAGTTGGTATGGTCCTCTGGGAGGTTAGTTGGTATGGTCCTCTGGGAGGCTAGTTGGTATGGTCCTCTGGGAGGCTAGTTGGTATGGTCCTCTGGGAGGCTAGTTGGTATGGTCCTCTGGGAGGCTAGTTGGTATGGTCCTCTGGGAGGCTAGTTGGTATGGTCCTCTGGGAGGCTAGTTGGTATGGTCCTCTGGGAGGCTAGTTGGTAAGGTCCTCTGGGAGGATGGTTGGTATGGTCCTCTGGGAGGCTAGTTGGTATGGTCCTCTGGGAGGCTAGTTGGTATGGTCCTCTGGGAGGCTAGTTGGTATGGTCCTCTGGGAGACTAGTTGGTGTGGTCCTCTGGGAGGTTAGTTGGTATGGTCCTCTGGGAGGCCAGTTGGTATGGTCCTCTGGGAGGCTAGTTGGTATGGTCCTCTGGGAGGCTAGTTGGTATGGTCCTCTGGGAGGCTAGTTGGTATGGTCCTCTGGGTGGCTAGTTGGTATGGTCTTCTGGGAGGCTAGTTGGTATGGTCCTCTGGGAGGCTAGTTGGTATGGTCCTCTGGGAGGCTAGTTGGTATGGTCCTCTGGGAGACTAGTTGGTATGGTCCTCTGGGAGGTTAGTTGGTATGGCCTTCTGGGAGGCTAGTTGGTATGGTCCTCTGGGAGACTAGTTGGTATGGTCCTCTGGGAGGTTAGTTGGTATGGCCTTCTGGGAGGCTAGTTGGTATGGTCCTCTGGGAGGCTAGTTGGTATGGTCCTCTGGGAGGCTAGTTGGTATGGTCCTCTGGGTGGCTAGTTGGTATGGCCTTCTGGGAGGCTAGTTGGTATGGTCCTCTGGGAGGTTAGTTGGTATGGTCCTCTGGGAGGCTAGTTGGTATGGTCCTCTGGGAGGCCAGTTGGTATGGTCCTCTGGGAGGCCAGTTGGTATGGTCCTCTGGGAGACTAGTTGGTATGGTCCTCTGGGAGGCTAGTTGGTATGGTCTTCTGGGAGGCTAGTTGGCGTGCCTCAACTCAGAGAGACTGTGCTTCACTGTGTAGAGTTAACACTCAACATTTAAGAAACAGACAAGCAGTGGTCCTCGGCTTCAACAGGATCTCACGGTCTCCGTTCAAAATCCGACATTTTATGGAAAAACGTCAAATATTGCAGTCAATCTTTAATGATCTCCCTGCTATCTTACAGTGACACAGAGACTTGAGCTAACAGCATTGCCCTTTGCTCTTGTAAACTGCAGTCGAAGACAGACAGACACAATAAAAATCACATTTAATATGACTCCAGTCCTAAATGGGTCGGATGCTGTCATTTGGCATGGCATTCAGTTGTTCAAATCTGAGGACTGATGTTTGGTTTTTGGAGAGTAGTCACATGCTGTTAAAATGAAAGGTCAGAATTATGGTTTGAATTAGTTTTTCTCCTAACAGTACTGTATTCCAAGTGAACTCTTGTTTTGTGTTGTTGTGGGATTAACAAGATCTCAAACGAAATGGTGAAAATGACTTGAGTCCAACGTTTGTTCACGGGGGGGATAAATGTAGATGTTGTTACGGTTATGCATATGCATTCATTCCGAATGGTTAAATTATTGGTTACATTTTGACTAAATGTAAATTAGTAAAAAAAAAATATATATATGAGTGCCTAGCACTGGGATTGAACCTGCGAGCCTCGGAGAAAGACTTCTTCGTCCACAGCACCCTATCTAGCCGCGAGCCTCGGAGAAAGACTTCTCCGTCCACAGCACCCTATCTAGCCGCGAGCCTCGGAGAAAGACTTCTCCGTCCACAGCACCCTATCTAGCCGCGAGCCTCGGAGAAAGACTTCTCCGTCCACAGCACCCTATCTAGCCGCGAGCCTCGGAGAAAGACTTCTCCGTCCACAGCACCCTATCTAGCCGCGAGCCTCGGAGAAAGACTTCTCCGTCCACAGCACCCTATCTAGCCGCGATCCTCGGAGTAGGACTTCTCCATCCACAGCACCCTATCTAGCCACAAGCCTACTTTATGGTGTTGTGTCTTTGGCTATGCCAGATTAATTGCTATGATAATTGCTATGACATACTACATACTATACTATTCTATAAAAAATAATATTACCTGATTGAACTAATCATGTGAATGTAATTAACTAGAGAGGGACACCATGTCACGATCGTGTGGTGGATTGACGGACCAAAACGCAGCAGTAGGAAAGTAAGCCATATTCCTTTTAATGAATATGATGGCAAAACGAAACAAAAACACTTACACACTAAACAAAACAAGAAAACGATCGTGAAGCTAAATAACGATGTGCACACACAGGCTACAAACGTATCACATAGACAATTACCCACAACCAATGAGAGCCTATGGCTACCCTAAATAAGGCTCCCAATCAGAGACAACCGAAATCAGCTGTCTCTAATTGGGAACTCATTCAGGTAACCATAGACTCTCCTAGACAACTAAACATACATAGACAACGCTAGACACCTGAACTCCACACAAACCCATATACTACACAACAACCCCTTTACCATAAAAAACACCCAAAACCAACAAAACACAAACATTCCCCATGTCACACCCTGACCTAACTAAAATAATAAAGAAAACAAAGAATACTAAGGCCAGGGCGTGACATAACCCCCCCCTTAAGGTGCGAACTCCGGGCGCACCATTACACAGTCTAGGGGAGGGTCTGGGTGGGCTTCCATCCACGGTGGCGGCTCCGGCTCTGGTCGTGGTCCCCACGTCACCACAGTCCCTAACCACCTCCTTAGCTTCTTCAAAATGACCCCTCTCCACATTAACCCCATTGCATTAAGGGGCAGTTCCGGACTAAGGGGCAGCTCCGGACTAAGGGCCAGTACCAGGGTAAGGGGCAGTACCAGGGTCAGGGGCAGTACCAGGGTAAGGGGCAGCACCAGGGTAAGGGGCAGCACCAGGGTAAGGGGCAGCACCAGGGTAAGGGGCAGCTCCGGACTGAGGAATGGCAGCTCCGGACTGAGGAATGGCAGCTCCGGACTGAGGAATGGCAGCTCCGGACTGAGGAATGGCAGCTCCGGACTGAGGAATGGCAGCTCCGGACTGAGGAATGGCAGCTCCGGACTGAGGGACTGCAGCTCCGGACTGAGGGACTGCAGCTCCGGACTGAGGGACTGCAGCTCCGGACTGAGGGACGGCCCATGGCTGGCTGACAGATCTGGCTGCTCATGGCTGGCTGACGGATCTGGCTGCTCATGGCTGGCTAACGGATCTGGCTGCTCATGGCTGGCTGACTGATCTGGCTGCTCATGGCTAGCTGACGGATCTGGCTGCTCATGGCTAGCTGACGGATCTGGCTGCTCATGGCTAGCTGACGGATCTGGCTGCTCATGGCTAGCTGACGGATCTGGCTGCTCATGGCTAGCTGACGGATCTGGCTGCTCATGGCTAGCTGACGGATCTGGCTGCTCATGGCTAGCTGACGGATCTGGCTGCTCATGGCTAGCTGACGGATCTGGCTGCTCATGGCTAGCTGACGGATCTGGCTGCTCATGGCTAGCTGACGGATCTGGCTGCTCATGGCTAGCTGACGGATCTGGCTGCTCATGGCTAGCTGACGGATCTGGCTGCTCATGGCTAGCTGACGGATCTGGCTGCTCATGGCTGGCTGACGGATCTGGCTGCTCATGGCTGGCTGACTGATCTGCTGCTCCTGTCTGGTTGGCGGCTCTGGCAGATCCTGTCTGGTTGGCGGCTCTGGCAGATCCTGTCTGGTTGGCGGCTCTGGCAGATCCTGTCTGACGGACGGCTCTAGCGGCTCCTGTCTGGCTGGCGGCTCTAGCGGCTCCTGTCTGGCGGACGGCTCAGTGGGCTCATGGCAGACGGGCGGCTTTGCAGGCTCATGGCAGACGGGCGGCTTTGCAGGCTCATGGCAGACGGATGGCTCAGATGGCGCTGGGGAGACGGATGGCTCAGATGGCGCTGGGGAGACGGATGGCTCAGATGGCGCTTGGCAGACGGGCAGTTCAGTCATCGCTGTGCAGACGGCAGACTCCTGCCGGCTGAGGCGCACTGTAGGCCTGGTGCGTGGTGCCGGGACTGGTGGCACCGGGCTGGGGACACGCATCTCAGGGCTAGTGCGGGGAGCAGCAACAGGACGCACAGGACTCTGGGGACACACAGGAGGCTTGGTGCGTGGTTTAGACACTGGTGGTAAAGGGCTGGAGACACGCACCATATAGCTAGTGCGTGGAGGAGGCACTGGTGGTACTGGGTTGGGGCGGGGAGGTGGCGCCGGAAATACCGGACCGTGCAGGCGTACTGGCTCCCTTGAACGCCGAGCCTGCCCAACCTTACCTGGTTGTATGCTCCCCGTCGCCTGACCAGTGCGGGGAGGTGGAATCACCCGCACCGGCCTATGTAGGCGAACCGGGGACACCATGCGTAAGGCTGGTGCCATGTACGCCGGCCCGAGGAGACGCACTGGTGACCAGATGCGTTGGGCCGGCTTCATGACATACGGCTCAACGCTCAGTCTAGCCCGGCCGATACGTGGAGCTGAAATGTACCGAACCGGGCTATGCACGCGTACAGGAGACACCGTGTGCTCTACTGCGTAACACGGTGTCTGCCCGTACTCTCGCTCTCCACGGTAAGTACAGGGAGTAGGCGCAGGTTTCCTACCTGACTTCGCCACACTCCCTTTAAGGCCCCCCCCAAGAAATTTTTGGGTTGTACTCACGGGTTTCCAGCCTTGTCTCCGTGCTGCCTCCTCATATCGCCTCCTCTCGGCTTTAGCTGCCTCCAGCTCTTCACGAGGAAGGCGATATTCTCCCGGTTGAGCCCACGGCCCCTTACCATCCAGTATCTCCTCCCATGTCCATGAATCCTGTGTAGGTAGGTCCTGTTGCCGCTTTCCATGCCGCTTGGTCCTATGGTGGGTAATTCTGTCACGATCGTGTGGTGGATTGACGGACCAAAACGCAGCAGTAGGAAAGTAAGCCATATTCCTTTTAATGAATATGATGGCAAAACGAAACAAAAACACTTACACACTAAACAAAACAAGAAAACGATCGTGAAGCTAAATAACGATGTGCACACACAGGCTACAAACGTATCACATAGACAATTACCCACAACCAATGAGAGCCTATGGCTACCCTAAATAAGGCTCCCAATCAGAGACAACCGAAATCAGCTGTCTCTAATTGGGAACTCATTCAGGTAACCATAGACTCTCCTAGACAACTAAACATACATAGACAATGCTAGACACCTGAACTCCACACAAACCCATATACTACACAACAACCCCTTTACCATAAAAAACACCCAAAACCAACAAAACACAAACATTCCCCATGTCACACCCTGACCTAACTAAAATAATAAAGAAAACAAAGAATACTAAGGCCAGGGCGTGACACACCACAAAATAATATTTATAGAGCTGTTAACTTCCGAATAAACTCTTAAAGATATAGTAATATTTTACATCCATAGCAGTCATATTAATCGTCATTTTATTCAGTCTCATCTGAAAGTGGTAAATCCTTGGTTATCTGCAAGAATCCTGGCTAACAAGTTGAATCAGCAATACAAAATTGGGTTTAATTATTTATTTGCTAAATACCTAACTAATCACACAGAATCACACATACACAATTAAATCATAACTTGATCACAAACTGCCGTCATAAAGGCAAACGTCCCTAGCGGGCGGAATAGATATGACAGCTTGTTACACAAAGAAAATGGGCGGGATTTTAGTGAAAGAGCAGGAGACTGGAACATAGGCGAAACTGTGTTATCGTAAATACAGTATCTTATGCATTCTAAATTACCGTCCATTTGAAGAAGGAAAATGCAATAAATATTTACTCTGAGCTGCGCTTCAGTAGGTTGGTGGTAGATGGAAGACCGTCTTGCCAAACCGAGTCCTCTGTCCTTTGAAGAATGTCTCTGGTGGTCACTGGATATGTGGTAACGTCGTTGTGGAGTAGACGGGATACTCTGACTGTCCTTCCTAACCTGCGTTTGTAGCAACTGTTGCCAACTCAACGGCTAGGAGGTATCACTTCTGTAGTGAATACGAGTTCAAAGTTCATACCATTTACGACCAAAGTCCATGTTGGCTTAGTTCTGTAGTTATTATCTGAACCATTCTGACATCGGATCGTCATCCTAAATGTACCCGGAACAGGAAGTTATATTTGTGTCAATGGCTTTTATAGTGGAGGGAGAGTGGTGTGTCTGAAAAGTTTATAACCCATGTCTCTTCACAGGGGCGGGCCCCTGGTTGAGCAGAAGCCAAACTTATGAAAACCCAAATCTCTCATTTGGAAGCTAAAATTACATTTCTTCTTTTCACAAATAATTTCATCTTCAAACATTTGAATTAAACAACAACTCCATGTGAATCCGATACCTCTGACGTTTAGACTTTCCACAGTAGAGTTTATGTCATTCTATCATTGATGAGAATGTGTCAGAGGGCAACCGAACTGACATAATACCTTAAGTACCACCGCATATTTACATTTTACATTTAAGTCATTTAGCAGACACTCTTATCCAGAGCGACTTACAAATTACATATGTTGGTCGGATTACCAGAATATAGTTAATTTCCCCCCACCTTCTGATGTTCCCAGAATCTCTATGTTAACCAAGCAGTTTTCTTATGTCACATCAGTAGGGAAGAGGAACGGGGGAGGGGGGAAAGAGGTATTTATGACTGTCATAAACCTACCCCCAGGCCAACGTCATGACAATGGTAATAATAATAGTGTTCATCGTTGACTCTAGTGGCCAGTTTTCAAGGTGATTCCTGTGCTGGGGATTTGGACCGACATTGGATTTGGCATTGGAACTGGTGCAACCTGGCTGGTGGGATAGGAGACCCCTACACAGTCTAAGTTCAAGCCCTGTTAAACACAATATTACTTATCTGTTCTCAATACCCCAACATGTATTGATATGTCATGTAAATGAAAAGGGCCATATAAATACATTTAAAAAGCAATTTCCCAAATGTAGCAATTACATTTTTTTTTAAAACATAAAACTATTGAAATCAGATCATTTTCTGAAAGGTAAACTGAACCAATTTATTTTCCCTAGAGATTTTAATTGGTTAAGCACGAACAATCTGTGAAATACATTCTCATCATTACATGCATAAACAAGCACCCTCAATATAACTGTATCAGTCCAATGGGCTAGAGATAACATCAGACATATTCCTCACTCCGCATACGTCAATCACACAATCATGGACGCGCACACACACGCACACACACACACACACACACACACACACACACACACACACACACACACACACACACACACACACACACACACACACACACACACACACACACACACACACACACACACACACACACACACACACACACATACACACACAACAATCACTACACTCTTAAAAAAGGTGGTGTGTGTGTCTGAATAAAAGGTGCTATTTAGAAACTTAATGGGTTATTCGGCTGTCCCCATAGGAGCACCCTTTGAAGAACCCTTTTTGATTCCAGGTAGAACCCCTTTTGGGTTCTGTGTAGAACACTTTCCACAGAGGGTTCTACATGGAACCAAAAAGGGTTCCTTCTAGAACCAAAAAGGGATTCTACCTGGAACGAAAAGAGTTATCCTATTGGGGAAAGCCTAATAAACCTTTTGGGACCCTTCTTTACATAGAGTGTAGTAACGAACTGACGTAATAGCCTGGCGCTGTACGGACAGACTCCTGGCGTCTGGCAACTAGCGTGTGTCTGCGTGTGTTTATTGCGTGAGTGTGCGCGAGTGTGTGTTATGTGTGTGTCTGCTGGCAATCTGGGCCACTTGAAAGGTTTCTGTTGAACTACTGTTCCCACAGCTTCAGTAAGGTATGTGAGGTCACCACCATTCAAACTAATCACAAACAACAGACACGGGGAGAGACTGTAGAGAGAGGTTTTAGAGAGAGGGTGTGTGTGTGTGTGTGTGTGTGTGTGTGTGTGTGTGTGTGTGTGTGTGTGTGTGTGTGTGTGTGTGTGTGTGTGTGTGTGTGTGTGTGTGTGTGTGTGTGTGTGTGTGTGTGTGTGTGTGTGTGTGTGTGTGTGTGTTGGAAATAAAACATAAAACTGTTATTATTTCCAAACAGTTATTATTTTAGTGCTGAGAAAGAAAAAAAATAGTAGATGGTGAATATCATTTTTCATACAATATCTGACTATAACTTGACATGCACATTTAAAAATAAAATGGTATCCAATGCCAGGTTGTGAGCATGTTGAGAAACGTGTCAGTCTTTCAGTTTCATTATCCTTATAAAGTACATACGTTGATAGGTAGGACAAATCATCAGAAATAAGGGTGTTGTAAAGCAGTAGGCTACTGTACAAAACGTGGCACAGTGTTGCAGGCCGTTTCTGCCCCATGCAACATTGTACAAGATCACCTTTTCTGTCACGCCTGCTCCCGCTAGAGTGTATTTTCCGTTGGTGACGTCGGGGCCTGTTGCCGCCGTCGATGGAACCGGGGGTGCCTCAGCTGGCTCATCGGGCTTCCACGCCGTAGCTGGCTCATCAGGCTTCCACACCGTAGCTGGCTCATCAGGCTCTTACGCCTCAGCTGGCTCTTCAGGCTTCCACACCATAGCTGGCTCATCAGGCTTCCACACCGTAGCTGGCTCATCAGGCTCTTACACCGTAGCTGGCTCATCAGGCTTCCACACCGTAGCTGGCTCATCAGGCTCTTACGCCTCAGCTGGCTCATCAGGCTCTTACGCCGTAGCTGGCTCATCAGGCTTCCACACCGTAGCTGGCTAATCAGGCTTCCACACCGTAGCTGGCTCATCAGGCTTCCACGCCTCAGCTGGCTCAGGCTTCCACACCGTAGCTGGCTCATCGGGCTTCCACACCGTAGCTGGCTCATCAGGCTCTTACGCCGTAGCTGGCTCATAAGGCTTCCACACCGTAGCTGGCTCATCAGGCTCTTACGCCGTAGCTGGCTCATCAGGCTCTTACGCCGTAGCTGGCTCAGGCTTCCACACCGTAGCTGGCTCATCAGGCTCTTACGCCGTAGCTGGCTCATCGGGCTTCCACACCGTAGCTGGCTCATAAGGCTCTTACACCGTAGCTGGCTCATCAGGCTTCCACACCGTAGCTGGCTCATCAGGCTCTTACGCCTCAGCTGGCTCATCAGGCTTCCACACCGTAGCTGGCTCATCAGGCTTCCACGCCGTAGCAGGCTCTTCGGGCTTCCACACCGTAGCTGGCTCATCAGGCTTCCACGCCGTAGCTGGCTCATCAGGCTTCCACACCGTAGCTGGCTAATCAGGCTTCCACGCCGTAGCAGGCTAATCAGGCTTCCACGCCTCAGCTGGCTCATCAGGCTCTTACACCGTAGCTGGCTCATCAGGCTCTTACACCGTAGCTGGCTCATCGGGCTTCCACGCCTCAGCTGGCTCATCAGGCTCTTACGCCGTAGCTGGCTCATCAGGCTCTTACACCGTAGCTGGCTCATCAGGCTCTTACACCGTAGCTGGCTCATCAGGCTCTTACACCGTAGCTGGCTCATCAGGCTCTTACACCGTAGCTGGCTCATCAGGCTCTTACGCCGTAGCTGGCTCATCAGGCTCTTACACCGTAGCTGGCTCATCAGGCTCTTACACCGTAGCTGGCTCATCAGGCTCTTACGCCGTAGCTGGCTCATCAGGCTCTTACACCGTAGCTGGCTCATCAGGCTCTTACACCGTAGCTGGCTCATCAGGCTCTTACACCGTAGCTGGCTCATCAGGCTCTTACACCGTAGCTGGCTCATCAGGCTCTTACACCGTAGCTGGCTCATCAGACTCTTACACCGTAGCTGGCTCATCAGGCTCTTACACCGTAGCTGGCTCATCAGGCTCTTACACCGTAGCTGGCTCATCAGGCTCTTACACCGTAGCTGGCTCATCAGACTCTTACACCGTAGCTGGCTCATCAGGCTCTTACACCGTAGCTGGCTCATCAGGCTCTTACACCGTAGCTGGCTCATCAGGCTCTTACACCGTAGCTGGCTCATCAGGCTCTTACACCGTAGCTGGCTCATCAGGCTCTTACACCGTAGCTGGCTCATCAGGCTCTTACACCGTAGCTGGCTCATCAGACTCTTACACCGTAGCTGGCTCATCAGGCTCTTACACCGTAGCTGGCTCATCAGACTCTTACACCGTAGCTGGCTCATCAGGCTCTTACACCGTAGCTGGCTCATCAGGCTCTTACACCGTAGCTGGCTCATCAGGCTCTTACACCGTAGCTGGCTCATCAGACTCTTACACCGTAGCTGGCTCATCAGGCTCTTACACCGTAGCTGGCTCATCAGACTCTTACACCGTAGCTGGCTCATCAGGCTCTTACACCGTAGCTGGCTCATCAGGCTCTTACACCGTAGCTGGCTCATCAGGCTCTTACACCGTAGCTGGCTCATCAGACTCTTACACCGTAGCTGGCTCATCAGGCTCTTACACCGTAGCTGGCTCATCAGACTCTTACACCGTAGCTGGCTCATCAGACTCTTACACCGTAGCTGGCTCATCAGGCTCTTACGCCGTAGCTGGCTCATCAGGCTCTTACACCGTAGCTGGCTCATCAGGCTCTTACACCGTAGCTGGCTCATCAGACTCTTACACCGTAGCTGGCTCATCAGGCTCTTACACCGTAGCTGGCTCATCAGACTCTTACACCGTAGCTGGCTCATCAGGCTCTTACACCGTAGCTGGCTCATCAGACTTCTACGACGTAGCTGGCTCATCAGGCTCTTACACCGTAGCTGGCTCATCAGACTTCCACACCGTAGCTGGCTCATCAGGCTTCCACACCGTAGCTGGCTCATCAGGCTCTTACACCGTAGCTGGCTCATCAGGCTCTTACACCGTAGCTGGCTCATCAGGCTCTTACACCGTAGCTGGCTCATCGGGCTCTTACACCGTAGCTGGCTCATCAGGCTTCCACACCGTAGCTGGCTCATCAGACTTCCACACCGTAGCTGGCTCATCAGACTTCCACACCGTAGCTGGCTCATCAGACTTCCACACCGTAGCTGGCTCATCAGACTTCCACACCGTAGCTGGCTCATCAGACTTCCACACCGTAGCTGGCTCATCAGACTTCTACGACGTAGCAGGCTCTTCGGCCTTCCACGCTAGGGGGTTACTGTCACGCCTGCTTCCGCTCTCCCACTCTGGTTCACAAGGAGAAAATGTACATTGTTTAGCAGTTATCAAACTATCTATGTTAACTAAGCACCACATCGTTTTGGTTCAGTAGTCATCTGTTTTGAGCAGTTTGATAAGTGCATTGTTAACAAATGACAAGAACATCATATCAAAAGTAAAGTGAATATTGCATTTTGAAAATTCAGATACTTAGATTGAATATGTATCCAAATTGAAAGAGGGATTTGGTCAGTGAACAAGTGACTTTATGAATTTGATTGTTGTACTCGGTCAATTGAAAATGTGCTTAGAGTTTTGAAACATGAGCCAGTTTGATGACCTGTTTCAATTTTTGTGCTTAGTGTTGTGAAAATGTACCACATACTGAAAATTGCACCAAAGTGATTGAAAAAAAAAAACTACAATAGCATATAAAGACCTCGCAGCCAATAGGACATAAAGACCTCGCAGCCAATAGGACATAAAGACCTCGCAGCCAATAGGACATAAAGACCTCGCAGCCAATAGCACATAAAGACCTCGCAGCCAATAGGACATAAAGACCTCGCAGCCAATAGGACATAAAGACCTCGCAGCCAATAGGACATATACAAATACATTTCTCATACTGCAGGTTATATGCAAGGTTTAACATCAGCTATTCTATTCAGGAAATGAAAGAATCAACTTGTTTCCCGTACTGCGAAATTAAACTTAGCGTGTTACCACCAAAACCAAATGTGCTATGGAAGCGGAAAACGTCTGCAGTTTCTCTCTCTGTCTCTCTCTTTCTCTCTCTGTATCTCTGTATCTCTCTCTCTCTCTCTCTCTCGCTCTCTCTCTCTCTCTCTCTCTCTCTCTCTCTCTCTCTCTCTCTCTCTCTCTCTCTCTCTCTCTCTCTCTCTCTCTCTCTCTCTGTATCTCTCTCTTTCTCTCTCTCTGTCTCTGTCTCTCTCTGTATCTCTCTCGCTCTCTGTATCTCTCTTTCTCTCTCTCTCTGTATCTCTCCTCTCTCTCTCTGTATCTCTCTTTCTCTCTCTCTCTGTATCTCTCCTCTCTCTCTCTGTATCTCTCTCTCTCTCTCTTTGTATCTCTCCTCTCTCTCTCTGTATCTCTCCTCTCTCTCTCTGTATATCTCTCTCTCTCTCTCTCTGTATCTCTGTATCTCTCTCTGTATCTCTCTCTCTCTCTCTCTCTCTCTCTCTCTCTCTCTCTCTCTCTCTCTCTCTCTCTCTCTCTCATATAAGGGCTTTATTGACATGGGAAACATGTTAACATTGCCAAAGCAAGTGAAATAGATAATAAACAAAAGTGAAATAAACAATAAGAAATGTACAGTAAACATTAAACTTACAAAAGTTCCAAAATAATCAAGTAATTATCGTTTTGTTTTCTTGTGATTTGGTTGGGTCTAACTGTGTTTCTGTCCTGGGGCTCTGTGGGGTCTGTTTGTGTTTGTGAACAGAGCCACAGGACCAGCTGGCTTAGCTTCTCCAGGTTAATTTCTCTGTAGGTGATGGCTTTGTTATGGTGTTATGGAAGGTTTGGGGATCGCTTCCTTTTAGGTGGTTGTAGAATTTAAAGGCTCTTTTCTGGATTTTGATAATTAGCGGGTATCGGCCTAATTCTGCTCTGCATGCATTATTTGCACAGAGGACATTTTTGCAGAATTCTGCATGCAGAGTCTCAATTTGGTGTTAGTCCCATTTAGTGAATTCTTGGCTGGTGAGCAGACCCCAGACCCCCTCACAACCTCTCTCTCCTCCCCCCCCCCCCCCCCCCCTCTCTCATTCCTCTGCTATGTATGGCGCTACAGAGACGTCTCCAGATGCTGTGTGGCAAAATATGAAGGTTAGATTGGTGGAAGTGACCAAGGAATGTGTCCAAAATGATACAGTGTTCCCTGTACAGTGCACTACTTTTGACCAGAGCCAGTGCACTATATAGGGAGTAGGGTGCCATTTCAGATGATCCTGTTGTTAGGCACATCTCTCTGTGCAGACATTACTGTTGAAATGGAATCCTCTCAGCCTTATGGAATCCCCTCAGCCTCTTGGAATCCCCTCAGCCTTATGGAATCCCCTCAGCCTTATGGAATCCCCTTAGCCGCATGAAATCCCCTCAGCCTTATGGAATCCCCTTAGCCTTATGGAATCCCCTCAGCCTTATGGAATCGCCTTAGCCTTATGGAATCCCCTCAGCCTTATGGAATCCCCTCAGCCGTATGGAATCGCCTCAGCCTCATGAAATCCCCTCAGCCGTATGGAATCCCCTCAGCCTCATGGAATCCCCTCAGCCTTATGGAATCCCCTCAGCCTCATGGAATCACCTCAGCCTCATGGAACCCCCTCAGCCTTATAGAATCCCCTCAGCCTTATGGAATCCCCTCAGCCTCATGGAATCCCCTCAGCCTCATGGAATCCCCTCAGCCTCATGGAATCCCCTCAGCCTTATGGAATCCCCTCAGCCTCATGGAATCCCCTCAGCCTCATGGAATCCCCTCAGCCTCATGGAAACCCCTCAGCCTTATGGAATCCCCTTAGCCTCATGGAATCCCCTCAGCCTTATGTAATCCCCTTAGCCGTATGGAATCCCCTCAGCCTTATGGAATCCCCTCAGCCTTATGGAATCCCCTCAGCCTCATGAAATCCGCTCAGCCTTATGTAGTCCCCTTAGCCGTATGGAATCCCCTCAGCCTTCTGGAATCCCCTCAGCCTTATGGAATCCCCTCAGCTTTCTGGAATCCCCTCAGCCTTCTGGAATCCCCTCAGCCTTATGGAATCCCCTCAGCCTTATGGAATCCCCTCAGCCTTATGGAATCCCCTCAACCGTATGGAATCCCCTCAGCCTTATGGAATCCCCTCAGCCTTATGGAATCCCCTTAGCCTTATGGAATCCCCTCAGCCTTATGTAATCCCCTCAGCCTCTTGGAATCCCCTCAGCCTTATGGAATCGCCTCAGCCTTATGGAATCCCCTCAGCCTTATGGAATCCCCTCAGCCTTATGGAATCCCCTTAGCCGTATGGAATCCCCTCAGCCTTATGGAATCCCCTCAGCCTTATGGAATCCCCTCAGCCGTATGTAATCCCCTCAGCCTTATGGAATCCCCTTAGCTGTATGGAATCCCCTCAGCCTTATGGAATCGCCTCAGCCTTATGGAATCCCCTCAGCCTCATGGAATCCCCTCAGCCTTATGGAATCCCCTCAGCCTTATGGAATCCCCTCAGCCTCATGGAATCCCCTCAGTCTCATGGAATCCCCTCAGCCTCATGGAAACCCCTCAGCCTTATGGAATCCCCTTAGCCTCATGGAATCCCCTCAGCCTTATGTAATCCCCTTAGCCGTATGGAATCCCCTCAGCCTTATGGAATCCCCTCAGCCTTATGGAATCCCCTCAGCCTCATGAAATCCGCTCAGCCTTATGTAGTCCCCTTAGCCGTATGGAATCCCCTCAGCCTTATGGAATCCCCTCAGCCTTATGGAATCCCCTCAGCCTTCTGGAATCCCCTCAGCCTTCTGGAATCCCCTCAGCCTTATGGAATCCCCTCAGCCTTATGGAATCCCCTCAGCCTTATGGAATCCCCTCAACCGTATGGAATCCCCTCAGCCTTATGGAATCCCCTCAGCCTTATGGAATCCCCTTAGCCTTATGGAATCCCCTCAGCCTTATGTAATCCCCTCAGCCTCTTGGAATCCCCTCAGCCTTATGGAATCGCCTCAGCCTTATGGAATCCCCTCAGCCTTATGGAATCCCCTCAGCCTTATGGAATCCCCTCAGCCGTATGTAATCCCCTCAGCCTTATGGAATCCCCTTAGCTGTATGGAATCCCCTCAGCCTTATGGAATCGCCTCAGCCTTATGGAATCCCCTCAGCCTTATGGAATCCCCTTAGCCTTATGGAGTCCCCTTAGCCTTATGTAATCCCCTCAGCCTTATGGAATCCCCTCAGCCTCATGGAATCCCCTCAGCCTCATGGAATCCTCTCAGCCTTATGGAATCCCCTCAACCTCATGGAATCCCCTCAGCCTTATGGATTCCCCTCAGCCTCATGGAATCACCTCAGCCTCATGGAATCCCCTCAGCCTTATAGAATCCCCTCAGCCTTATACAATCCCCTCAGCCTCATGGAAACCCCTCAGCCTCATGGAAACCCCTCAGCCTTATGTAATCCCCTCAGCCTTATGGATTGGTGTTGATGTGAGACATGACCAGCCTTTCAAAGCATTTCTTGGCTGCAGATGTGAGTGCTATTGGGGGATAGTCATTTAGACAGGTTACTTTGGCGTTCTTGGGTACAGGGACTATGGTGGTCTACTTGAAACATATAGGTATTACAGATTTACTTCAGGGTTGCCATGGGGCGTTGGTGGTGCTGGCTACTGGCCAGTCACTCCACTCTCATCCTCCTCTCTAACTCCAGGGTTGCCATGGGGCGTTGGTGGTGCTGGCTACTGGCCACTCACTCCAATCTCATCCTCCTCTCTAACTCCAGGGTTGCCATGGGGCGTTGGTGGTGCTGGCTACTGGTAACCTTGCTATGGGTTTCCACGATAACAAACCCATGCCTTGGCCAGAGTGGTGACAGTGGCGACTGGGGCTCGGGCTTCGATGTCTCCATGACGACCCTCTGCACCAACAAGAACACGTCCTCCTCCCAGGAGCCAGGAGATTACCCTGCGGGGTCAGAAACAGAGACAAGAGGATCCTGGGTAAAAATACTTCCACCTAAGCCAGTGTTCCACTACAAGCCAGAGCCAGATGAGTGCTCTGTCCACTTCAGGTGTGATACTATTTAAATCTCAACGTCTGTTGTTTACTGTTGTGTTTCCTGTTGTGTTTCTACGTGATTTGTGTACGCTATGTAATGTGTGAGAAAATAATTTCCTCTTGTAGGATAACAACATGTCAATCAATCAATCAATCAATCAATAAATGAATCAATCGATCGCTTCAGCACCAGTCAGGTTTCCGCCAGGCGCCTCAAGGCCCAGAGAGAAGAGTTGGCCTACCTGAAGGCTATACAGCATGGGAACCAGGCGGTGGTGGAGAACCTAGTCCAGTACATAGGAGCAGAGCTGGGGGAGGAGCAGCGCTATGAGGACGTCATCGAGGAAAACATAGCGGGCATCAGGTTGGTGACTAATCCTTTGCATTTTACATGTCATTATATTTTAGTCAGCAGACGCTATTATCTTACTGGCAGTGTATTGAAAAAAGTTAGGTTAAAACAACCACATATCATTGCAAGTAAAACCTACAAAAATAACCATAATCTGCTAAATGAGTACTTTGGAGTGTGGTTCATTTAGATTTCTACACATTTAACAAACGAGGACAGAATCATGATTGAACGATAAGGTGAGTGAGAATACAGTGTGCAATGCCATCAGGGAAGAGGAGCAGAGCTGTGACAGTGTATTATGTCATTATGCTGTGTATTATGTCATTATGTCGTGTATTATGTAATCAGGGAGGAGCACCAGAGCTTTGATGGTGTGTTATGTCATTATGTTGTGTATCGTGTCAGTATGTGGTGTATTATGTAATTGTGATGTGTATTATGCCATTAGGGAGGAGCACCAGAACTGTGATGGTGTATTATGTCATTATGCTGTGTATTATGCCATTATGTTGTGTATTATGTCATCAGGGAGGAGCACCAGAGCTGTAACGGTGTATTATGTCATTATGTTGTGTATTATGTCATCAGGGAGGAGCACCAGAGCTGTGACGGTGTATTATGTCATCAGGGAGGAGCACCAGAGCTGTGACGGTGTATTATGTAATTATGTTATATATTATGTCATTATGTTGTGTATTATGTCATCAGGGAGGAGCACCAGAGCTGTGACGGTGTATTATGTCATTATGTTGTGTATTATGTCATAAGGGAGGAGCACCAGAGCTGTGACGGTGTATTATGTCATTATGTTGTGTATTATGTCATAAGGGAGGAGCACCAGAGCTGTGACGGTGTATTATGTCAGTATGTTGTGTATTATGTCCTAAGGGAGGAGCACCAGAGCTGTAACGGTGTATTATGTCATTATGTTGTGTATTATGTCATCAGGGAGGAGCACCAGAGCTGTGACGGTGTATTATGTCATTATGTTGTGTATTATGTCATAAGGGAGGAGCACCAGAGCTGTGACGGTGTATTATGTCATTATGTTGTGTATTATGTCATAAGGGAGGAGCACCAGAGCTGTAACGGTGTGGTCCAGAAGGTGATGGAGGATCTGGAGGGACAGCTGGAAGGAGATGTACTGGAGGCTCTGACTGAGATACTGAAGTAAGTACATGGATGAAACCAGTTAGTTATTCATCTCAATCTGTCACAGTCTATTATTATAATAAATCCATGAATGTAATGTGTGTCTGAGACTTAAACACCCAAAGAGCAAACATAGGGCAAGGAAAAACCTTGACACAGCCATCCTCCTCCGGTCTGCCACTGAGAGGACCATTCCATAGACTGGACAGGCAGCCAGAGAGGAAGAGAGACATTCACATACTGTATTAGTGTGATCTAATCTACTGCGAGACAGGAACTCCTCCCGGCTCATTGATTAGTTTATACAGAGCTCTATTAACAGTCACCTTAGCAACCACTCTTTTCCCCCGGTCCATTAACGGGCACCTTATTGACTCAGACTCTCTGTTCTTCCCAGACATTCACAACCCTACTGTGTCCTCATCAGAACAAAGATGTGGCCTGGGTCTGAGTGACGTATTTACCTTAATAACCATCATCAAGGCCTCTCTGCGGTTTAATTACTGTAATAAATCCTGTGTTCTCATCAGAACCCATTATCCTACGTCAAACAGCGTGCGTTCATCTGCACTATGTACCGGTACACCGCCATTTCCCTCTTCACCGTGTGTTTTCCAAAACTTTCTCTACGTTTCCTGCCTCCTCTTCTTCTCTCCCTCCTACCCTTCTTCCCTCCCTCCTACCCTTCTTCTCTCCCTCTTACCCTTCTTCTCTCCATCTTACCCTTCTTCCCTCCTTCCCACTCTTCTCCTTCCTACTCTTCTTCCCTCCCTCCTACTCTTCTTCCCTCCCTCCTACTCTTCTCCCTCCTACCCTTCTTCCCTCCCTCCTACTCTTCTTCTTCTCCCTCCTACTCTTCTCCCTCCTGCTTTTCTCCCTCCTGCTTTTCTCCCTCCTGCTTTTCTCCCTCCTACTCTTCTTCCCTCCCTCCTACTTTTCTTCTCTCCTTCCCACTCTTCTCCCTCCTACTCTTCTCTCCCTCCTACTCGTTTTCTCTCCCTCCTACTCTTCTGCCCTCCCTCCTACTCTTCTTCCCTCCCTCCTACTCTTCTTCCCTCCCTCCTACTCTTCTCCCTCCTACCCTTCTTCCCTCCCTCCTACTCTTCTTCTTCTCCCTCCTACTCTTCTCCCTCCTGCTTTTCTCCCTCCTGCTTTTCTCCCTCCTACTCTTCTTCCCTCCCTCCTACTTTTCTTCTCTCCTTCCCACTCTTCTCCCTCCTACTCTTCTCTCCCTCCTACTCGTTTTCTCTCCCTCCTACTCTTCTGCCCTCCCTCCTACTCTTCTTCCCTCCCTCCTACTCTTCTTCTCTCCTTCCCACTCTTCTCCCTCCTACTCTTCTTCTCTCTCTCCTACTCGTTCTCTCCCTCATACTCTTCTTCTCTCCTTCCCACTCTTCTCCCTTCTACTCGTTTTCTCTCCCTCCTACTCTTCTTCCCTCCTACCCTTCTTCCCTCCCTCCTACTCTTCTCCCTGGTACCCTTCTTCCCTCCTTCCTACTCTTCTTCCCTACCTCCTACTCTTCTTCTCTCCCTCCTACTCTTCTCCCTCCTACTCGTTTTCTCTCCCTCCTACGCTTCTTCCCTCCCTCCTACTCTTCTTCTCTCCTTCCCACTCTTCTCCCTCCTACTCTTCTTCTCTCCCTCCTACTCTTCTCTCTCCTACCCTTCTTCCCTCCCTCCTACTCTTCTCCCTGGTACTCTTCTTCCCTCCTTCCTACTCATCTCCCTCCTACCCTTCTTCCCTCCTTCCTACTCTTCTCCCTCCTACTCTTCTTATTTCCTTCCTACTCTTCTCCCTCCTACCCTTCTTCCCTCCTTCCTACTCTTCTCCCCCCTACTCTTCTTATTTCCTTCCTACTCTTCTCCCTCCTACCCTTCTTCCCTCCTTCCTACTCTTCTCACCCCTACTCTTCTTATTTCCTTCCTACTCATCTCCCTCCTACCCTTCTTCCCTCCTTCCTACTCTTCTCCCTCCTACCCTTCTTCCCTCCTTCCTACTCTTCTCCCCCCTACTCTTCTTATTTCCTTCCTACTCTTCTCCCTCCTACCCTTCTTCCCTCCTTCCTACTCTTCTCACCCCTACTCTTCTTATTTCCTTCCTACTCATCTCCCTCCTACCCTTCTTCCCTCCTTCCTACTCTTCTCCCTCCTACCCTTCTTCCCTCCTTCCTACTCTTCTCCCCCTACTCTTCTTCCCTCATTCCTACTCTTCTCCCTCCTAGTCTTCTTCCCTCCTTCCTACTCTTCTCCCCCCTACTCTTCTTCCCTCCTTCCTACTCTTCTCCCTCCTAGTCTTCTTCCCTCCTTCCTACTCTTCTCCCTCCTACTCTTCTTATTTCCTTCCTACTCTTCTCCCTCCTACTCTTCTTCCCTCCTTCCTACTCTTCTTCCCTCCTTCCTACTCTTCTTATATCCATTCTACTCTTCTTCTCTCCCTCCTACTCTTCTCTCTCCTACCCTTCTTCCCTCCTTCCTACTCTTCTCCCCCCTACTCTTCTTCCCTCCTTCCTACTCTTCTCCCTCCTAGTCTTCTTCCCTCCTTTCTACTCTTCTCCCTCCTACTCTTCTTATTTCCTTCCTACTCTTCTCCCTCCTACTCTTCTTCCCTCCTTCCTACTCTTCTTATATCCATTCTACTCTTCTTCTCTCCCTCCTACTCTTCTCCTTCCTACTCTTCTTATATCCATTCTACTCTTCTTCTCTCCCTCCTACTCTTCTCCCTCCTACTCTTCTTCCCTCCTTCCTACTCTTCTTCCCTCCTTCCTACTCTTCTTATATCCATTCTACTCTTCTTCTCTCCCTCCTACTCTTCTCCCTCCTACTCTTCTTCCCTCCTTCCTACTCTTCTTCCCTCCTTCCTACTCTTCTTATATCCATTCTACTCTTCTCCCTCCTACTCTTCTTCCCTCCTTCCTACTCTTCTCCCTCCTACTCCCCTTCTGTCCCTGCTACTCTTCTTCTCTCGATCTTGCTGACACTGTGTTTGTCTTGTGTCCCTTCATGGCAGAATCAAAGAGGTGTCCCTGCCTAACCCCTCCTCCATTCATACCTCTTTCCCTATTTTATCTCCCTCCCTCCATCCTCCCTCCCTCCCTCCATCCTCCCTCCCTCCCTCCATCCTCCCTCCATCCCTCCCTCCCTGCTAACCCTGTTTGTCTTGTCTCATTTCATGACAGAATAAAAGAGGAGTCCCCTGCCTAACCTCCTCTTCTCCGTTCCTACCACCTTTTCTCTCTGTCTTTGAGCTGACACTTCTCTCCCCGCTGACACTGTCTATTTAACTTGTCTCCTTTCATGACAGAATCAAAGAGGAGTCCCTGGCGTTCGAGGGCCTCTTCCAGGCAGCAGCGGACATCGCCATGAGGCTGGATGCCTTGTCTCAGACCCTCCACGCCTCCTTCACCAAACAGCTCAAAGACTCTCTCAAAACTTTACATCGCTAAAGAGACTTACTATCCTCCATCGCGAAGGAGATTGTCTGGTCTCAGATCTGTGTGTGTGGTCTCTCCAGTTCCTATGTTCTGTGCTGTGACTCTTTTGTAGCCTGGTCTCAGATATGTGTGGGCGGTCTCTCCAGTTCCTATGGTCTTTGCTGTGACTCTTTTGTAGCCTGGTCTCAGAAATGTGTGTGCGGTCTCTCCAGTTCCTATGTTCTTTGCTCTGACTCTTTTGTAGCCTGGTCTCAGATATGTGTGTGCAAGAGAGCACAAACAGCTATTGGACCAGGCAACTAAGACCTAGATTAAATCAGATCAAGTGTAAAGCGGCAATAGCCGACACCCACATAGATGATGTTTTGGCGGTGTCGGAGGTGTAACTGCGTAGGAGCTTGTCAAAAATCGGTGAGCAGCAGCTCATGTGATCATTGTCATGAAGTTCAGGACAAGAAAGTATAGGCCATATAGAAATAATTACACTGAAACTAAAAAATCATTCAAATAAGTAATAAAGATGTTTATTAGCCTTATCGAGGTGTAGATTACATCTCAAACTCCAGTGTTCGAAATTTCTCTTAATGCTACTCTGTGCAGCCAATTGCAATGTCCACCTTAGGTATAAATCTGGGAGCTGCTTTTGGATTTGACAGTTCTAATGCATTCCACCTCTGCCGCAGCCAAAACAACCGCTATGCAGATGTCTGCTAGCGCAGATCTGATGGAATCTAGCCCTAAGGAGAACTCTCTACTCTTCTTACCTCCCTCCTACTCTTCTTCCCTCCCTCCTCTTCTTCTCTCCCTGCTACTCTTCTTCTCTCCCTGCTCCTCTTCTTCTCTCCCTCCTACTCTTCTTCTCTCCCTCCTACTCTTCTTCTCTCCCTGCTACTCTTCTTCTCTCCCTGCTACTCTTCTTCTCTCCCTCCTCCTCTTCTTCTCTCCCTCCTCCTCTTCTTCTCTCCCTCCTACTCTTCTTCTCTCCCTGCTACTCTTCTTCTCCCTGCTACTCTTCTTCTCTCCCTCCAACTCTTCTTCTCTCCCTCCTCCTCTTCTTCTCTCCCTCCTACTCTTCTTCTCTCCCTGCTACTCTTCTTCTCTCCCTCCTACTCTTCTTCCCTCCATCCTACTCTTCTTCTCTCCCTGCTACTCTTCTTCTCTCCCTGCTACTCTTCTTCTCTCCCTGCTACTCTTCTTCTCTCCCTCCTACTCTTCTTCTCTCCCTCCTACTCTTCTTCTCTCCCTGCTGCTCTTCTTCTCTCCCTGCTGCTCTTCTTCTCTCCCTCCTACTCTTCTTCTCTCCCTCCTACTCTTCTTCTCTCCCTCCTACTCTTCTTCTCTCCCTCCTACTCTTCTTCCCTCCCTCCTCCTCTTCTTCCCTCCCTCCTCCTCTTCTTCCCTCCCTCGTCCTCTTCTTCCATCCCTCCTCCTCTTCTTCTCTCCCTCCTACTCTTCTTCTCTCCCTCCTACTATTCTTCTCTCCCTCCTACTATTCTTCTCTCCCTCCTACTCTTCTTCTCTCCCTCCTCCTCTTCTTCCCTCCCCCCTACTCTTCTTCTCTCCCTCCTACTCTTCTTCTCTCCCTGCTACTCTTCTTCTCTCCCTCCAACTCTTCTTCTCTCCCTCCTCCTCTTCTTCTCTCCCTCCAACTCTTCTTCTCTCCCTCCTCCTCTTCTTCTCTCCCTCCTACTCTTCTTCTCTCCCTGCTACTCTTCTTCTCTCCCTGCTACTCTTCTTCCCTCCCTCCTCCTCTTCTTCTCTCCCCCTACTCTTCTTCTCTCCCTCCTACTCTTCTTCCCTCCCTCCTCCTCTTCTTCTCTCCCTCCTACTCTTCTTCTCTCCCTCTTACTCTTCTTCTCTCCCTCTTACTCTTCTTCCCTCCCTCTTACTCTTCTTCCCTCCCTCCTCCTCTTCTTCTCTCCCTCCTACTCTTCTTCTCTCCCTGCTACGCTTCTCTTTCCCTCCTTCAAGCTACTAATACAACCTTCAACATTTGTGTCTCTCGTCAAAACCTAAATCTCTCTGGTCTGAACCTAGAGGTGTGTAGTGCTCTACTAAACAGATGCTCTGACAGGAATGTTCTTTCTGCTCAGTGTACTTTAAGTGAACCGTGAGAGGGTTGACAGAGCTATGGAATAATTGGTAGAGGATTTATGCAGAGATTTTGGACCACAGATTTGTAATGAACAGTCAATGTACCATAGCTGTTTAATACAGTAGCACTCATGTGTGACCAAAACGCTAGCGTAGACAAAACGCCATGTCAGTACTTTTTCTGTTTACAATTATTTCAAAAACATTAAGTTGTTCATACTGAGCAGTTCAGCGTATAATTATATCATAGTATGTAATGTATTTCAAACCAGAGTTTCCATCCAGTAAATTGCTGTTATTACTGGATTTAAAAAAACAACAACAAATATGTCAGTTGGAAGTTTTGAAACCAAATATACTTGGTTACGTCCCAAACGGCACTTTATTCCCTGCATGGTGCACTACTGTTGACCAAAGCCCTAAGGGCCCTGTTCAGAAGGGCACTATATCAGGAATAGGGTGGGATTTGTGACACAAGCTCTATTTCTGTCATAGTAGTACAGGCAGTTCTGGTTAGCCAGAGTATTATGGTACATCTGTTTTGGTCTGTCTAGGTACCAGGGTAGTATGGTCTGTCTGTATTGGTCTGTCTATGTACCAGGGTAGTATGGTCTGTCTGTATTGGTCTGTCTAGGTACCAGGGTAGTATGGTCTGTCTGTATTGGTCTGTCTAGGCACCATGGGGTAATGGTGTGTATGGTTATGGGGATAATGGTGTGTATGGTTACATGGGGTAATGCTGTATGATTACAGGGGGTAATGTTGTGCATGGTTACATGGGGTAATGCTGTATGGTTACAGGGGGTAATGCTGTGTATGGTCACAGGGGGTAATGGTGTGTGTGGTTACGGGGGGTAATGGTGTGTATGTTTACATGGGGTAAGGTTGTATGGTTACATGGGGTAATGGTGTGTATGGTTACGGGGGGTAATGGTGTGTATGGTTACATGGGGTAATGCTGTATGGTTACATGGGGTAATGTTGTGTATGGTTACAGTGGGTAATGTTGTATGGTTACAGGGGGTAATGCTGTATGGTAACATGGGCTAATGTTGTATGGTCACAGTGGGTAATGTTGTATGGTTACAGGGGGTAATGCTGTATGGTAACAGGGGATAATGTTGTATGATTACGGGGGTTAATGTTGTATGGTTACAGGGGGTAATGTTGAATGGTTACAGGGGGTAATGCTGTAAAGGAAACATAGTACCACCATGACACGGTGGGGAGGCCATGGTGGTTATTGCGCGAGTTACGTTGACCCCCGTCCCTTTAAGAGGTCAAACAACGACATGAGATAATTCATCTCCAAGTCCGACTCAGTGGGAGTTCCAACTTTAGTCTATATCAGTGTCTGGTCTGTCCCGAGTTCTCGTTCTGTTGTAGAAAGATATATGCACTTGTTATTGCAATCTTTTATGGGAGATGCCATCACCCTTTCTCTTTTAGGGCCGTATGTTTTTAAAGTATGTTTTTACGAAACGATAAAGACAAAACATGTTATGTCAAAATGTAGTATAATTATTTTTTTAAATGTAACTAAATGTAATCTAAAAATGTAATAATCTATGTAATCCCCAAAGGTAATTATTTATCATGAGATATTAACTAGTGATGCTGCATATCCACAGAAAGGTTTCATAGCTCAGCTTTCTGGTACAAATCGTTATAAATTGCTGAGGTGTCGTCACTTTGGAGGACACGAGCTCAAGTACACAGTAGAAATATGATACATATTTTATATTACGTAATTCCTTTTCAACAAAACTAATATGAATAAGTCTTGAAATGACTGAATATGTTTTCTAGATGTATTATAATCAAATTATAAAATCACTAAGTATACGATTTCACCTTCCTTACAACTGTAAAATACTTGTTTGTATGTTAAGTGTTTTGAGAAAATGTGCATATTTTCTAAAGGTCTTCTCTTTTATTTAAAACATCTGCCCCCGTCACCGTGACCATCTCACAGAGCTCTAGTTTGGCTTCCTGAACTCGTTAGTAACTCGCCTTTCATCTCACATTCATAGGACAAATCTGTGAAAAAACAAACGTTTTTTTTTTTGTTTGTTTAAAATCTATGAATTATTTTTTAGATGAATGGCTATAAATCAATCTGTGATGAAACCACTCTCTCCTGGTGCGCTACGGTGTCAGGATTTCAGGCATGTGTTTTGTCAGTTGCTGTGACGTAGGGTTCAGCCAGGAGTTGATGGACAGTCAAAAGAGTGAATGAAGGACATCCCAGCGCCAAGTGGTTTCAGATTTCACATCCTACGTCACACAGGCTCAGAAGATATACTACCGTGTCCGTGGGAAACAAGGACTGTCGTTCACAGCAAGCCATTTCCATCTATGTTGTCTGCAGATCGATTTCTAAGCGAAAATGTTGCTTGGGACCGGTACCAGAACAACGCAGGTCCCCCAAACAGGGGACTTTACGTCCGTATAGGCCATAGGTTTATGTTACAGTTGTTTTATTTAATCCAGATGAAAATAAAGTTGTATCTAAAATACGTTTTTTTGTTTTGTGTGTGTGTAAAATGTTTTTCTCAATGCATTAATTCACCTGTGCTGCCCTCTAGCTGTCTCTTGCAGTAACAACAACTAACTCATAGCCATGAGCACTTCTTCAGGTGTGTCCCAACTCTTTTCCTATCAGTGGTCCATCCACTATCCAGTCACTGAGAAGTTAGTCTTTGGTCCTAGAGACTCTCGAATAGAACATATCATACCTGCATAGCCCAGCATTACACATTCAAGTAGCACTGCGCAAAATAAGTACCAAAAAAAATACTGTTTTTTGTATATTCACATAGAAAAAAGCTCATTAACTTGTATTTAAATGAAAGTTATGCCTAGTCTGCAATGACATTTTAGTTGCCTCCTGTTTTATTCTTTTTTTGACTCGTTCTTTGAAAGTACACACGTGTTTAATGTTGACATGGCCGTGTCGAGGCTTTATGGAGACAGCTCAATCTAGTTCCTCCTGTGTCTCTTACCATATATGGATATATGGACCCCCCCGTGGTCCCGTGTGGCTCAGTTGGTAGGGCATGGCGCTTGCAACGCCAGGGTTATGGGTTCAATTCCCACGGGGGGACCAGGGTTCAATTCCCACGTGGGGGACCAGGATGAATATGTATGAACTTTCCAATTTGTAAGTCGCTCTGGATAAGAGCGTCTGCTAAATGACTTAAATGTAAATATATATGGGCAGCAGGGGAGAGAGTCAGGAAGGAGGGAGAGTAGACTCAGTGTCAGTCAATGACACCGTGCCTCACATTTCTTATTCCCCAGAGGTGCTCGTGAGGTTTGTTCTGGTGAATCAGGAAGAAATAAAATGCTCAAAATGGAAAATTACAATAGAATTGCACTTCTGGATACGTTAACCCGTCATGTAGACGTGAGAATGGAGACCAAGTAGTTGTGTCTGCTTAGAAATGTGTTTAATAGCTGTTCCATGGATAATTGTCTCCATCCGTGCAGACATGAGATGAGCGTGCTTGTGAGAAAATGTGTAATTACCAACCAAAAGTCCAAACTTCGAATACTGTTGTTAAAACATCTCGATATATGGTAACTTTATAAAATAGCATATTCACGGATCGTTTAGGCGCGTCTCTATTTGTATTTGAGCGGCGGCACGGGATGAGGCGGCGCTCTGTTTTTACGCCAAACGCATTTGGATACATACAGCTGCTACACGGAAACGTTGGTGAGGACAGAGACCCAGAGTTGGGGAAACGACGGAGTCAAAAGTTATTCAATCAGTTCAATGAATGATCATCTCTAAAAGAGCTTATCACTAGAAGTGGCGTTAACGTCACTCTCTCCCGCCTATCAAGCGCCTAGTGTGCGATATCTGAAATGAGGCACGGCGTCCGCTTGTCCTGATATGCCTCTCATACGCGAAGATGACACAGGACGAGAGAGCATCTCAAGAATTGACACGGAAGCCGACTTTCTCCCCACGTCATCATTGTTTCAAGATAACCTTTCCGGAGAGGAAATCATCATATAACAAAGGCAATGGTTTTTGACTGAAGAGAGATGTAGATAGAAACTAGATGCTTTTCAGGGAAGTAGAAAGATAGAAAGTCACCGGGGTGAAATATGGAGCGTGGAGTATTCAACCACCTGTTCTCAGCTAGGACCACTGCTATCTGTTGTTTCTTCTTATGTGAGTCAAGTAAGTTTGTTTTATTATTTAGTTTGGGCTTAGACTTATCTCCTGACATTTATTCGCGTTTTTTTTTTTTACCAAGGTGTGTGAATGCCATTGCTATGCCAATCAATGATGCAGCCATTTAAACCTACCATGTCAGTTCCTTCATTGACAATGTGCCTACGTCGATTTCATCAAATGATCTACCATAATAAGAAATGATCTACCATAATAAGAAATGATCTACCATAATAAGAAATGACCTACCATGATAAGAAATGACCTACCATTATAAGAAATGACCTACCATGATAAGAAATGACCTACCATGATAAGAAATGACCTACCATGATAAGAAATGACCTACCATGATAAGAAATGACCTACCATGATAAGAAATGACCTACCATGATAAGAAATGACCTACCATGATAAGAAATGACCTACCATGTTATGTCGTTGTGTGGTTCCATCGTTCCAGAACTAAATTGGAATTCTCCCGCCTTTTCAATCATTTCCTTGTGCTTAAATCGACTGCTACGGCAGGTGCTCTGTGGTCGGGATTTAAACCGACGTGCTCCTCGCCTTCTCTTTACTTTCTAAATGAACCTGAGCCCTGTCCGCCACTCTTGATTTCTCATGAATTAAATAGCTTATTTCTCATTAAAGCTGCGGGCCAACACAACAGTTGAATACCTCCACAAAACACCTACATGTGGCAGCCGCAGACACATTGACGAGAGTTGTGCAGTTGGCTACAGTGGCTTTATGCACTTCGAAGTGGAATGAGAGGATTTTCAGCCAATTTCTCCCAAGAGCACGTTTGGCCCGAGAAGTTGCTGACTCGTTCAGATGGAGCCACTCTAGGGTACTCTCTGAAACAACACACACACACACACAACACTCTAACGTGCTGCCCAAAGGGCTACACGCATTGCCGAAACAATTTGATCAGTGTCCAAGATCCCAAAGATCCAAGCGCTAGGCATGGAACTGAGGTGTCATCTCTTCTTATCTCACTCCGTTGACGAGGCGGGACTTTGATCTGCGGTGTTCGATGGCTTTTTGTCAAACCCGGAGCATCTGGTTCTCCGATAGTCTCTGCAGCGTGCTGGTCTTACTCCAGACGGAAATGACACATGCGCAGTCACAGCGGAGCTTCAAGTACGCGCATAATTGAAGCATGATGTGATGCAAAGAAGATGCCTTGCCAGAATTAGAACACGTGCATTTTAGTAGACTGTGGTAGACCAAATATATATATATATTTTGCAACGTATCCTATCTACAGGTTACAGAAATAGTGACATGGCAGTTTGTACAGGTTCCTGATCTCCAACCTCAGCGAGGTCATTTGTTCATAACGCCATGAATGACTTTAATAGACTTTAATAGTATTACATTCAGCCCACGGGTCACTATTAGAGGTTTGAATTGCCACAACCTCCCCTTCAATGTCTTTTAGTCCTTTCCCATCTAAACTCTCCTGGTGCTTGCCTTCTTCCACTGACCTGACCGACTGACTGACTGACTGGTTGGATGACTGACTGACTGGCTGGTTGACTGACTGGCTGACTGGGTGACTGACTGACTGGTTGGCTGGCTGACTGACTGGTTGACTGACTGGCTGGCTGACTGACTGGTTGGCTGGCTGACTGACTGGTTGACTGACTGGCTGGCTGACTGACTGGTTGGCTGGCTGACTGACTGGTTGGCTGGCTGACTGGCTGGTTGACTGACTGGCTGACTGACTGGTTGACTGACTGACTGGTTGGCTGGCTGACTGACTGGTTGGCTGGCTGACTGACTGAATGAATGACTGGTTGGCTGGCTGACTGAATTACTGGCTGGTTGGCTGACTGGCTGACTGACTGGTTGGCTGGCTGACTGACTGACTGGTTGGCTGACTGAATGACTGGCTGACTGACTGGTTGGCTGGCTGACTGAATGACTGGCTGGTTGGCTGGCTGAATGACAGGCTGGTTGGCTGGTTTGACTGAATGATTGACTGGTTGAGTGGCTGACTGAATGACTGGCTGGCTGGCTGACTGGTTTGACTGACTGGCTGATTTGACTGACTGACTGGTTCTCTGGCTGACTGATTGACTGACTGGTTCTCTGACTGACTGACTGGCTTTCTGACTGATTGACTGGCAGCCTGGCTGTTTTGCTGACTGACTGGCTCTCTGACTGACCGTCTGACTGGCAGGCTGGCTGTTTTGCTGACTGACGGGCTGGCCGACTGGCTTGCTGGCTGGTTGGTTGACTTGCTGGCTTTGGCTGGCTGGTGGGCTGGCTGACTGAATGACACAAAATGTAAAAGGAGAAACTCAGTCAGGGGAAAGGGTTTGTACCAGTTAAAGGGGACTGCTGATATATGTCTCAGTCAGGTGTCACACAGTAAACTGGCAGGTGTCACAGAGTAAACTGGCAGGTGTCACACAGTAAACTGGCAGGTGTCACACAGTAAACTGGCAGGTAT
This sequence comes from Salvelinus fontinalis, assembly GCF_029448725.1. Classification (NCBI taxonomy): domain Eukaryota; kingdom Metazoa; phylum Chordata; class Actinopteri; order Salmoniformes; family Salmonidae; genus Salvelinus; species Salvelinus fontinalis. Next base: position 40,511,901 of record NC_074691.1, on the reverse strand, counting down.
CACCCAGTAAACTGGCAGGTGTCACACAGTAAACTGGCAGGTATCACCCAGTAAACTGGCAGGTGTCACGCAGTAAACAGTCAGGTGTCACACAGTAAACTGTCAGGTGTCACAGAGTAAACTGTCAGGTGTCACACAGTAAACTGGCAGGTGTCACCCAGTAAACTGGCAGGTGTCACACAGTAAACTGGCAGGTATCACCCAGTAAACTGGCAGGTGTCACCCAGTAAACTGGCAGGTGTCACACAGTAAACTGGCAGGTGTCACACAGTAAACTGGCAGGTGTCACACAGTAAACTGGCAGGTGTCACACAGTAAACTGGCAGGTGTCACACAGTAAACTGGCAGGTATCACCCAGTAAACTGGCAGGTGTCACACAGTAAACTCGCAGGTGTCACACAGTAAACTGGCAGGTGTCACGCAGTAAACTGGCAGGTGTCACAGAGTAAACTGTCAGGTGTCAAACAGTAAACTGGCAGGTGTCACACAGGAAACAGTCAGGTGTCACAGAGTAAACTGTCAGGTGTCACACAGTAAACTGTCAGGTGTCACACAATAAACTGGCAGGTGTCACCCAGTAAACTGGCAGGTGTCACACAGGAAACTGGCAGGTGTCACACAGTAAACTGTCAGGTGTCACACAGGAAACTGGCAGGTGTCACGCAGTAAACTCGCAGGTGTCACACAGTAAACTGGCAGGTGTCACGCAGTAAACTGGCAGGTGTCACAGAGTAAACTGTCAGGTGTCAAACAGTAAACTGGCAGGTGTCACACAGGAAACAGTCAGGTGTCACAGAGTAAACTGTCAGGTGTCACACAGTAAACTGTCAGGTGTCACACAATAAACTGGCAGGTGTCACCCAGTAAACTGGCAGGTGTCACACAGGAAACTGTCAGGTGTCACACAGTAAACTGTCAGGTGTCACACAGGAAACTGGCAGGTGTCACGCAGTAAACTCGCAGGTGTCACACAGTAAACTGTCAGGTGTCATGCAGCAAACTGGCAGGTGTCACAGAGTAAACTGTCAGGTGTCACACAGTAAACTGTCAGGTGTCACACAGGAAACTGGCAGGTGTCACGCAGTAAACTGGCAGGTGTCACAGAGTAAACTGTCAGGTGTCACACAGTAAACTGTCAGGTGTCACACAGGAAACAGTCAGGTGTCACACAGTAAACTGTCAGGTGTCACAGAGTAAACTGTCAGGTGTCACACAGGAAACAGTCAGGTGTCACACAGGAAACAGTCAGGTTTCACACAGTAAACTGTCAGGTGTCACGCAGTAAACTGGCAGGTGTCACACAGTAAACTGGCAGGTGTCACACAGTAAACTGTCAGGTGTGACGCAGTAAACTGGCAGGTGTCACACAGTAAACTGGCAGGTGTCACACAGTAAACTGGCAGGTATCACCCAGTAAACTGGCAGGTGTCACGCAGTAAACTGGCAGGTGTCACCCAGTAAACTGGCAGGTGTCACACAGTAAACTGTCAGGTGTCACTCAATAAACTGGCAGGTGTCACCCAGTAAACTCGCAGGTGTCACGCAGTAAACTGTCAGGTGTCACGCAGTAAACTGTCAGGTGTCACGCAGTAAACTGTCAGGTGTCACACAGTAAACTGTCAGGTGTCACACAGTAAACTGTCAGGTGTCACACAGGAAACAGTCAGGTGTCACACAGGAAACAGTCAGGTGTCACACAGTAAACTGGCAGGTGTCACACAGTAAACTGGCAGGTGTCAAACAGTAAACTGTCAGGTGTCACGCAGTAAACTGGCAGGTGTCACACAGGAAACTGGCAGGTGTCACGCAGTAAACTCGCAGGTGTCACACAGTAAACTGGCAGGTGTCACGCAGTAAACTGGCAGGTGTCACAGAGTAAACTGTCAGGTGTCACACAGTAAACTGTCAGGTGTCACACAGGAAACTGGCAGGTGTCACGCAGTAAACTGGCAGGTGTCACGCAGTAAACTGGCAGGTGTCACAGAGTAAACTGTCAGGTGTCACCCAGTAAACTGTCAGGTGTCACACAGGAAACAGTCAGGTGTCACACAGTAAACTGTCAGGTGTCACAGAGTAAACTGTCAGGTGTCACACAGGAAACAGTCAGGTGTCACACAGTAAACTGGCAGGTGTCACACAGTAAACTGTCAGGTGTCACGCAGTAAACTGGCAGGTGTCACACAGTAAACTGGCAGGTGTCACACAGTAAACTGTCAGGTGTCACGCAGTAAACTGGCAGGTGTCACACAGTAAACTGGCAGGTGTCACACAGTAAACTGGCAGGTATCACCCAGTAAACTGGCAGGTGTCACACAGTAAACTGGCAGGTATCACCCAGTAAACTGGCAGGTATCACCCAGTAAACTGTCAGGTGTCATGCAGTAAACTGGCAGGTGTCGACCAGTAAACTGTCAGGTGTCACACAGTAAACTGGCAGGTGTCACCCAGTAAACTGGCAGGTGTCACAGAGTAAACTGTCAGGTGTCACACAGGAAACAGTCAGGTGTCACACAGTAAACTGGCAGGTGTCACACAGTAAACTGTCAGGTGTCACGCAGTAAACTGGCAGGTGTCACACAGTAAACTGGCAGGTGTCACACAGTAAACTGTCAGGTGTCACGCAGTAAACTGGCAGGTGTCACACAGTAAACTGGCAGGTGTCACACAGTAAACTGGCAGGTATCACCCAGTAAACTGGCAGGTGTCACACAGTAAACTGGCAGGTATCACCCAGTAAACTGGCAGGTATCACCCAGTAAACTGTCAGGTGTCATGCAGTAAACTGGCAGGTGTCGACCAGTAAACTGTCAGGTGTCACACAGTAAACTGGCAGGTGTCACCCAGTAAACTGGCAGGTGTCACAGAGTAAACTGTCAGGTGTCACACAGTAAACTGTCAGGTGTCACACAGTAAACTGGCAGGTGTCACGCAGTAAACTCGCAGGTGTCACCCAGTAAACTGGCAGGTGTCACACAGTAAACTGTCAGGTGTCACACAATAAACTGGCAGGTGTCACCCAGTAAACTCGCAGGTGTCACAGAGTAAACTGGCAGTAGTCACGCAGTAAACTCGCAGGTGTCACACAGTAAACTGGCAGGTGTCACGCAGTAAACTCGCAGGTGTCACCCAGTAAACTGGCAGGTGTCACACAGTAAACTGTCAGGTGTAACTCAATAAACTGGCAGGTGTCACCCAGTAAACTCGCAGGTGTCACGCAGTAAACTGTCAGGTGTCACGCAGTAAACTGTCAGGTGTCACACAGTAAACTGTCAGGTGTCACACAGTAAACTGTCAGGTGTCACACAGGAAACAGTCAGGTGTCACACAGTAAACTGTCAGGTGTCACACAGTAAACTGGCAGGTGTCACACAGTAAACTGTCAGGTGTCACACAGTAAACTGTCAGGTGTCACGCAGTAAACTGGCAGGTGTCACACAGTAAACTGGCAGGTGTCACACAGTAAACTGTCAGGTGTCACGCAGTAAACTGGCAGGTGTCACACAGTAAACTGGCAGGAGTCACACAGTAAACTGGCAGGTATCACCCAGTAAACTGGTAGGTGTCACACAGTAAACTGGCAGGTATCACCCAGTAAACTGGCAGGTGTCACACAGTAAACTGGCAGGTGTCACACAGTAAACTGGGAGGTGTCACGCAGTAAACTGGCAGGTGTCACACAGTAAACTGGCAGGTGTCACCCAGTAAACTGTCAGGTGTCACGCAGGAAACAGTCAGGTGTCACACAGTAAACTGTCAGGTGTCACAGAGTAAACTGGCAGGTGTCACACAGGAAACTGGCAGGTGTCACACAGGAAACTGGCAGGTGTCACACAGGAAACTGGCAGGTGTCACGCAGTAAACTGGCAGGTGTCACAGAGTAAACTGTCAGGTGTCACACAGTAAACTGTCAGGTGTCACACAGGAAACAGTCAGGTGTCACACAGTAAACTGGCAGGTGTCACAGAGTAAACTGGCAGGTGTCACAGAGTAAACTGGCAGGTGTCACGCAGGAAACTGGCAGGTGTCACGGACTAAACTGGCAGGTCATGAGGATATTCGTTCACATATAGTTCAGATTGAATTGAATAGAGAACAGAAATGGTTTATGTTTTGGTGTCAGTGTAATCCTGAATGACAGCTTACTGGAGCTCAACAATAGGTTGTGTTTGTATGAGATTGACCCCACAACACCTTCTGACTGAGACGGATGGATTAGCTCACATCTCATCCCCGGGATGCGTCCCAAATGGAAGCCTGTGTTCCCCGTAGTGCACTACCGTTGATCAGAGCCCTATGGGAATGGCACTATATAGGGAATAAGGCTCCATTTGGTAAACATACCCTGCTCTGTTAGCTGCTGGAAGTAATGATGCGTGTAATTTACTGTGATTACGTTGATGAAGGTACCAGTGGGAATCCCTAGAATGAGACGGGAGGGGGGGGGAGAGAGAGAAGGAGTTCCTCGTGTTTTTAGTTTTAGTTTTTTTACTCAAACCTCCCGTGGCTCAGACTGAACCGTCCCCCTGCCCAAACTGAACCGTCCCCCCTGCCCAGACTGAACCGTCCCCCCCTGCCCAAACTGAACCGTCCCCCTGCCCAGACTGAACCGTCCCCCTGCTCAAACTGAACTGTCCCCCCTGCCCAGACTGAACCGCCCCCCCCTGCCCAGACTGATCCGCCCCCCCTGCCCAGACTGAACCGTCCCCCTTGCCCAGACTGAACCGCCCCCCCTGCCCAGACTGAACCGCCCCCCCTGCCCAGACTGATCCGTCCCCCCTGCCCAGACTGAACCGTCCCCCTTGCCCAGACTGAACCGTCCCCCTTGCCCAGACTGAACCGTCCCCCCTGCCCAGACTGAACCGTCCCCCTTGCCAAGACTGATCCGTCCCCCCTGCCCAGACTGAACCGTCCCCCTTGCCCAGACTGAACCGTCCCCCCTGTCCAGACTGAACCGTCCCGCGGCCCACTCCTACTCTAGACATTATACAAGACAAGCCCCTCAGACCAAAACATTCAATCAAATGATATGTATAAATGCATAATTATACCTTTGTAACCTGCCTAAATGTAGCCTAAAATATAACCTGCCTAAATGACTACCGACCCGTAGCACTCACATCTGTAGCCATGAAATGCTTTGAAAGGCTGGTCATGGCTCACATCAACACCACTATCCCAGAAACCCTAGACCCACTCCAATTTGCATACCGCACCAACATATCCACAGATGATGCAATCTCAATCGCACCCCACACTGCCCTTTCCCACCTGGACAAATGGAACACTTCTGTGAGAAGGCTGTTCATTGACTACAGCTCAGCGTTCAACACTATAGTGCCCTCACAGCTCATCAATAAGCTAAGGACCCTGGGACTAAACAACTCCCTCTGCAACTAGATCCTAGACTTCCTGACGGGCCGCCCCCAGGTGGTAAGGGTCGGTAACAACACATTTGCCACGCTGATCCTGAAAAGATTTGGCATGGGTCCTCATATCCTCAAAAGGTTTTACAGCTGCACCATCGAGAGCATCCTGACGGGTTGCATCACTGCCTAGTATGGCAACTGCTCGGCCTCCGACCGCAAGGCACTACAGAGGGTAGTGCGTACGGCCCAGTACATCACCGGGGCCAAGCTTCCTGCCACCCAGGACCTCTATGCCAGGCGGTGTCAGAGGAAGGCCCTAAAAATTGTCAGACTCCAGCCACCCAAGTCATAGACTGTTCTTTCTGCTACTGCATGGCAAGCGCCAAGTCTAGGTCCAAGAGGCTTCTAAACAGCTTCTATCCCCAAGCCATAAGACTCCTAAACAGCTTATCAAATGGCTACCCAGACTATTTTTACCCCCCCATGCTGCTGCTACTCTCTGTTAACATAGCCACTTTAATAACGCTACCTACATGTACATATTACCTAAATTACCTCGACACCGGTGCCCCCGCACATTGACAATTTGACTCTGTACCGGTACCCCCTGTATATAGCCCCGCTATTGTTATTTACTGCTGCTCTTTAATTATTTGTTTTTTTTATCTATCACTTTTGTCTTAAAACTGCATTGTTGGTTAAGAGCTTGTAAGTAAGCATTTCACTCTATTTGTATTTGGCGCATGTGACAAATACAATTTTGATTTGATGTATTTGATACAACAACAGGTTTGTTATAACACTCTGAGCGCCATGTCTCTTGTGGCCCCTGTAGTTTTCTGTCTTGAGAAGGCCCATTCACACGCCGAGGACGAGCTGTTTAAGAAGCTCTTCATTGGATACAACAAGTGGTCCAGACCCGTACCCAACATCTCAGATGTCGTTATCGTCAAGTTCGGACTCTCCATAGCACAGCTTATCGATGTGGTAAGTTATATTATAATTATAATAACATAATGATAATAATAATATAATGATAATAATATAATAATAGTATAATTGTCACGACTTCTACCGAAGTCGATGCCTCTCCTTGTTAGGCGGTCGACGTCGCCGGTCTTCTAGCCATCGCCGATCCATTTTTCATTTTCCATTTGTTTTGTCTCATTTTCCCACACACCTGGTTCTCATTGTCCCTCATTATGTGTTGTGTATTTAACCCTCTGTTTCCCTCATGTCTTTGTGTGGTATTGTTTATCTGTTTTCATGTATGCACACGTTAGGCTGGTTGCGCTGGGTTATGTTCAAACCCGATTTGTATTTTCGTGTTTGTTTGTGCCGCGTGCTTTTGGTTCGCCAAATAAAAGGCTCCGTTTTGCCACCAAATATCTGCTCTCCTGCGCCTGACTTCCTACAGCCCTTCACGCATACCTTGACAATAATAATAATAATAATAATAGTATAATAATAATAATAATAATAATAATAATATAGGCCCTTTACCAGTCACTTTCATCCAAAGTGAATAAGGGCGCATAAACATTTTCGTATGGGTGAGCCCAGAGGGAATTGAACCCAAGCGTCATGCTCTACCAGTCCAAATGAACCTCACAGGATCGCAGCAGTGTTGACTGACAGCTTGTTGCAGAAAATATGAATTTATGTAAATTATATTCATTGAATATCCTCACATTGTTCCCCAATGAGCTTACCTTTGGGAATATGCAGTTAGTTAAGTGTAATTGGCCAGACCTGTTTATGAAATTGCAAAACAGGTGTTACTAAATGAACTCTTACAGCTAACTGAAACAAATCCTTCAATCTCCATCAGTCGCCTCACAGGGGTTTTGAAGCAGAGTAAAGGTGTGAAAAACAACATAATCAAACAATCCTTCAGTCAATAACTACAGAGAAGTATTGCACACAAGCATGGCCTCAATTTAAATTGAGAGTGGCATGGGGTTTTGAATATACTGTACATTGTTACACAAACCTTCTCTCACACTCTCCGTCTCTCTCGCTCTCTCTGTCTCTCGTTCTCTCCATCTCTCATTCTCTCTGTCTCTAGTTCTCTCCATCTCTCTGTCTCTCTTCCTCTCTCTCTCATTCTCTCCATCTCTCTTCCTCTGTCTCTCGTGCTCTCTCTCTCTTCCTCTGTTTCTCTCACTCTGTCTCGTTCTCTCCATCTCTCTTCTTCTGTCTCTAGTTCTCTCCATCTCTCTTCCTCTGTCTCTCGTGCTCTCTCTCTCTTCTTCTGTCTCTCGTTCTCTCCATCTCTCGTTCTCTCCATCTCTCCATCTCTCGTTCTCTCCATCTCTCGTTCTCTCGTTCTCTCCATCTCTCGTTCTCTCCATCTCTCGTTCTCTCCATCTCTCGTTCTCTCTGTCTCTAGTTCTCTCTCTCTCCGTCTCTAGTTCTCTCTGTCTCTAGTTCTCTCTATCTCTCGTTCTCTCTATCTCTCGTTCTCTCTGTCTCTAGTTCTCTCTGTCTCTCGTTCTCTCCGTCTCTAGTTCTCTCCACCTCTCCGTCTCTAGTTCTCTCTATCTCTCGTTCTCTCTGTCTCTAGTTCTCTATCTCTCTGTCTCGTTCTCTCCATCTCTCGTTCTCTCTCTCTCTTCTTCTGTCTCTAGTTCTCTCCATCTCTCTTCCTCTGTCTCTCGTGCTCTCTCTCTCTTCTTCTGTCTCTCGTTCTCTCCATCTCTCGTTCTCTCCATCTCTCGTTCTCTCCATCTCTCGTTCTCTCTGTCTCTAGTTCTCTCCATCTCTCGTTCTCTCCGTCTCTAGTTCTCTCCATCTCTCGTTCTCTCCGTCTCTAGTTCTCTCCATCTCTCGTTCTCTCCATCTCTCGTTCTCTCTGTCTCTAGTTCTCTATCTCTCTGTCTCTAGTTCTCTCCATCTCTCGTTCTCTCTGTCTCTAGTTCTCTATCTCTCTATCTCTAGTTCTCTCCACCTCTCCGTCTCTAGTTCTCTCTATCTCTCGTTCTCTCTGTCTCTAGTTCTCTCTGTCTCTGTCTCTAGTTCTCTCCATCTCTCGTTCTCTCTGTCTCTAGTTCTCTATCTCTCTATCTCTAGTTCTCTCCACCTCTCCGTCTCTAGTTCTCTCTATCTCTCGTTCTCTCTGTCTCTAGTTCTCTCTGTCTCTGTCTCTAGTTCTCTCCATCTCTCGTTCTCTCTGTCTCTAGTTCTCTATCTCTCTATCTCTAGTTCTCTCCATCTCTCGTTCTCTCTTTCTCTAGTTCTCTCCATCTCTCCATCTCATTTCCTCTCTCTAGTTCTCTATCTCTCTGTCTCTAGTTCTATACCATCTCTCTTCCTCTGTCTCTTGTTCTCTCCGTCTCTAGTTCTCTCCGTCTCTCGTTCTCTCTATCTCTCGTTCTCTCTGTCTCTAGTTCTCTATCTCTCTGTCTCTCGTTCTCTCCGTCTCTAGTTCTCTCTATCTCTCGTTCTCTCTGTCTCTAGTTCTCTCCATCTCATTTCCTCTCTCTAGTTCTCTATCTCTCTGTCTCTAGTTCTATACCATCTCTCTTCCTCTGTCTCTCGTTCTCTCCGTCTCTAGTTCTCTATCTCTCTGTCTCTAGTTCTATACCATCTCTCTTCCTCTGTCTCTCGTTCTCTCTGTCTCTAGTTCTCTCTATCTCTCGTTCTCTCTGTCTCTAGTTCTCTCTGTCTCTAGTTCTCTCCATCTCATTTCCTCTCTCTAGTTCTCTATCTCTCTGTCTCTAGTTCTATACCATCTCTCTTCCTCTGTCTCTCGTTCTCTCTGTCTCTAGTTCTCTCTATCTCTCGTTCTCTCTGTCTCTAGTTCTCTCCATCTCATTTCCTCTCTCTAGTTCTCTATCTCTCCGTCTCTAGTTCTCTCCATCTCTCCGTCTCTAGTTCTCTCATCCTCTCTCTCTCTTCCTCTGTCTAGTTCTCTCCATCTCTCATCCTCTCTCTCTCTTCCTCTGTCTCGTTCTCTAGATCTCTCCGTCTCTCGTTCTGTCTCTAGTTCTCTCCATCTCTCGTTCTGTCTCTCTAGCTCTAATTCTCTCCATCTCTCATTCTGTCTCTCTAGCTCTAGTTCTCTCCATCCCTCATTCACTCTCTCTAGTTCTCTCCATCTCTCGTTCTCTCTCTAGTTCTCTCCATCTCCCTTCCTCTGTCTCTTGTTCTCTAGATCTCTAATTCTGTCTGTCTAGTTCTCTCCATGTCTCGTTCTCTAGATATCTCCATTTCTCTGTCTCTGTCTCTAGTTCTCTCATCACTCATTCTCTCTCTCTGTCTAGTTCTCTCCATCTCTCGTTCTCTCTCTTCCCCTCTCTAGTTCTCTCCATCTCTCTCTTCCCCTCTCTAGTTCTCTCCATCTCTCGGTTTCTCTCTCTCTCTCTGTCTAGTTCTCTCCATATCCCGTTCTATCTGTCTTTCTCGATCTCTCGATCTCTCTGTCTCTAGTTCTCTCTGTCGCTCTTCCTCTGTCTCTAATTATTGTCCTCGTGCTGTCTCTATTTGTACATTTATAAGGTGTAAGGTTTAACAACATCTCCTATTGCATCATGGTTCCTCTGTGAATACTGCAGCCATCTTACATTTTAAGAAATATATTTATTATTTTGAAAATAGACCTGCAAAAACCAACCTTGTTTAAACCAGATTTAACCTATGACCTAGAGATCTTCACATGTCTAAAATGTTGGACCTGTTCTGAAATGGACTTGAGGCTTTCCCACCCGGACCTGATATGCATAAATAATATTTGGGGCTTTCCCACCCCTCTCTCTCTTTCTCCCCTCTCTCTCTGTCTGTCTTTCTGCTTCTCTCTCTCTTTCTCCCACCCCTCTCTCTCGCTCTTTCTCCCACCCCTCTCTCTCTCTCTTTCTCCCCTCTCTCTCTCTTTCTGCTTCTCTCTCTCTCTCTCTGTCTGTCTTTCTTCTTCTCTCTGTCTGAATTTTTATCTTGATTTCTCTCTATTTTCATTCACCTCTTTTTGTATTTTCCTTTCTGCAGGACGAGAAGAATCAGATGATGACCACCAACGTCTGGCTGAAACAGGTGATTCAGTACATTCAGTATATATAGCATGTGTTTCAGTACATTCAGTATATAGAGCATGTGTGATTCAGTACATTCAGTATATATAGCATGTGTTTTAGTACATTCAGTATATATAGCATGTGTTCAGTCCATTCAGTATATAGAGCATGTGTGATTCAGTACATTCAGTGTATATATAGCATGTGTGTGAGACTGTGAGGTGTTTCAATGTGAATTAATTACGGTTATTAGTTTGTTATGGATTAATAGGCCTTTAATTGACTCTGTCTGATAAGACCTGTGGTACTGAATGTGCTCTCGTCTCCGTGTGTGTGTCTGTGTCTGTGTCTGTGTCTGTGTCTGTGTGTGTGTGTGTGTGTGTGTGTGTGTGTGTGTGTGTGTGTGTGTGTGTCTGTGTCTGTGTCTGTGTCTGTGTCTGTGTCTGTGTCTGTGTCTGTGTCTGTGTCTGTGTGTTCTCCTCTTAGGAGTGGAATGACTACAAGCTACGCTGGAGACCGTCTGACTACGACAACGTCACGTCCATCAGAGTCCCGTCAGAACTCATCTGGGTCCCGGACATCGTCCTCTACAACAAGTGAGTGACAGCAAAACTGTTGTCTTAACGTAACAGCGAGGTCCAGTTCAGGAGACATCCACATCTAGTCCTATTTAAATGGTTACTCAGCACCATCTACAGGTCCAGTTCAGGACACATCCACATCTAGGCCTATTTAAATGGTTACTCGGCACCATCTACTGGATTCATGAATCGTACGCTTCACATCGACAAGTGTTTCTCGGGAAGATATTTCCCAGTACAATGAGCTGATGACTGTGGTCCCTTCTACATGTTCTGGAGCATGACAGCACTGATGATTACAATAGATTACATGTTGATGTCTAACAGTGAGGCATGAGGTACGTGTTGTTAGGGTTTGAATGCAGCTGTAGGTCTACCCCCCCCCCCCCCCCAGTAATATACTGCCGTGTCATCCTGATCCTAGCCCTCCCCAGTAATATACTGCCGTGTTATACTGATCCTAGCCCTCCCCAGTAATATACTGCCGTGTTATCCTGATCCTAGCCCTCCCCAGGAAATATACTGCCGTGTTATCCTGGTCCTAGCCCTCCCCAGTAATATACTGCCGTGTCATCCCGATCCTAGCCCTCCCCAGTAATATACTGTCGTGTTATCCTGATCCTAGCCCTCCCCAGTAATATACTGTCGTGTTATCCTGATCCTAGCCCTCCCCAGTAATATACTGCAGTGTTATCCCGATCCTAGCCCTCCCCAGTAATATACTGCAGTGTTATCCTGATCCTAGCCCTCCCCAGTAATATACTGCCGTGTTATCCTGATCCTAGCCCTCCCCAGTAATATACTGCCGTGTTATCCTGATCCTAGCCCTCCCCAGTAATATACTGCCGTGTTATCCTGATCCTAGCCCTCCCCAGTAATATACTGCCGTGTTATCCTGATCCTAGCCCTCCCCAGTAATATACTGCCGTGTTATCCTGATCCTAGCCCTCCCCAGTAATATACCAGCCCTCCTTATAGTTTTCTCCTCATCTAAATTAATTCTAGTTTCACGGCCAAAAGTGTCAGATTAAAACTCAAGAGTATTTAATGACTGTTCCACTTCCTCAAGCTCTCCTCTGAGATTGTGATCAGTTATTGAAATTAAAAAGCTGTGTGTGTGTGTGTGTGTGTGTGTGTGTGTGTGTGTGTGTGTGTGTGTGTGTGTGTGAATGGAGGAAGATGTAATGATAGACTTAATATTATGTCTCTAGCTACAGCTATTAGTGGTGGGTATTAAAGCCGTGATCAGGGATTTGTAGCGTTTGAGGGGAGGAGATCAATTAGACTGCCATATAAGAGATTGTTCCTGGAGGATCGTAAGTCTTTACCAAACAAAATGGCTTCTAATATGTCTCGGAGTCCTGTGTGTTTGTGTGTAAATAAACAATTTGTGAAGTGTTGATGAGGTTCCTGTCATATTGAAATGTAAAATGTGGCCTTAACACAGATGATATACAGTTTTTTGGAGGGAGCTAAGTTACATAGCAAAGTGTTTGTTTCTTGGGCTTCAGGAATGTGACTGATCAAAGTGCCTCAGGCCTTCAAAAATAAATAATTGAACTGATTGAAAGTAAAGGGATATCGGTGAACAAATGCCATGGTCAAGTCTACGATGGCGCCAGTGCAATAAGTGGATTTTACTCAGATGCTTTTCAAAAGCGCATGTCAGACCGAGAACATAATGCTTCGTTCTTAGGTAGTTCTTTATGAGTTTTAGTTTTTGATCTCTCCTCAGAAGCTACAGTTACAGGGATGGTTAAACACGGCTTGGTTGTTGTAGCAACATCAGGGAAACTGAGCAGAAGGGAGTTGTGCTTCAAATTCAGCAGTTTGACACGTTACGGAAAGAGAGGAAGCTCTGGGGATCTGGGGTCGTCTGGATACTGGACAGACAATACATTGGCGAATGCAAAACCGATCATCTTTTGTGGACAACAGTTCTTGACAGTTCAAAAAAAAAAAAGCAGTTTGCGATTTTCTTCATGCCGGTGAACAAGTGTTTGGGTTGTGTGGTTGCAATATCAACAGTCCCTTATCTCTGGTATATCTTTTACATGCATCACTCAAGACTAAGTTTAAATTGTGTGCAGCGCAATGGACATAGCCTTATGCACAATGTCTCAGAAGGACTTCAGAAAACCAGGGGAGTCTCTCAAGTTGGATTTAATTTACCTTTTGATTACAGGCCATTTGTGTATGCTATTAGCCAGAAAACCTGCTGAGTTGAACAATAAATAGTGGTTAAATGTATCCTCAAGCTGACTACTTTTTATTTCATTGTTAGGCTATTTGATGTGTAATGTTCATAAATAGCAGCTAAATATCAGCCAGATACTATATATATAGCTATAGATAGTAGGCTTCACTGCATAATGAAACAATCCCTACTAAGCTAGTGTTTTGAGGGTGGACTGACTGTATAATTTGGCATTATTAGACTGGTTTTACGCACAACAATTTTCTTTCCAAGCTGGGAGAGAGCTCGAGGATGGCTAATGTCATGCTGGTTCTGGTAGGCTATACAGGACAGTAGTATTTTTTTAATCAATTGGTTGCTGATTACTATGCTGTTGTATCATGTCCACTTTGCCCGAGTCGGACCAGGAGGAGGAAGATGACCCGTTCTGGGAAATGAGCCATCGTCAGAGGAGGACCTCAGGCACCCCTTTATGGACGTGGAGACCCTAGATGGGCCGTTTGAGCAGGTGGCGATGGATCTGGTGGGTCCATTGGTGAAGACAGCGAGGGGACACAAATACATCCTGGTAATCGTGGATTACACCACACGGCCGCAGCGAAAGGTATCGTGTAGCAGCGCTTCCATTTATTAAGCCGGGTGGGTATCCCACGGGAAATCCTGACGGACCAGGCCACCTCAAACATGTCTGAAATATGAAATGAAATATGTCTGCAATCTTTCTCGAATCAAACAGCTGAGGATCAGCGTGTACCATCCACAAAAGGACTAGTTGAACGCTTCAATCAGACCCTAAAGCAGATGCTGAAGAAGGTCATCAAGTGAGATGGGAGGAACTGGGACCAGCTGCTGCCCCACTTGATGTTCCCGGTGCACGAGGTACCCCAAGCGTCCACTGGGTTCCCCCCCTTTGAGCTCCTGTATGGCCGTCGGTCCCCCGGACTGCTGGACCTAGCCAAGGAGGTCTGGGAGGACCAACCGACCCCCTTTCGCATTATGGTGGAACACGTGGAGGAGATGAGGGAGAGGTTAAGGCGATTTGGCCAGTGGTGAGGGAGCACATGGCCCGGGCGCAGCGTGCCCAGGAGCGAGTATACAACCGGGGGACCCAACCACGAGAGTTCCACCCAGGTGAGAAGGTCTTGGATCTGATCCCCAAAACAGAGAACAAATTCCTGGCTACGTGACATGAGCCCTATGACATCGTCAAGGGGGTAGGCGACGTCAATTACAAGGTCTGCCAACCCCTCCAGCTTTACCATGTGAACCTACTGAAGAGATGGCATGCACAAGAGGCGCTGTGCGCAACATGAACCCGGCCATAGTAGAACCCGCCACCCATCAAAGTTTTCATGGGGGAAGATCTCATCCGGACCCAACGACAAGCACTCCCAGAGTTGGTCCAGCGGAATACGGCCGTGTTCGCCGGGGCGCACGGATCTCGTGGAACAACATATCCAAACACGTCTGGGGAAAAAAGTGCATAAACGGCCATACCGGATACCAGAAGCCCGGAGGTCGGCGGCCCAGCGGTAAATGATGACAATACTAGAGATTGGGGTACTAGAGGAGTCCCACAGTGAGTGGTATAGCCCTATAGTGCTAGTACCGAAACCGGACGGAACTGTCCACTTCTGCAATGACTTCCGGGGGCTGAACGAGGTCAGTAAATTCAATGCCTACCCCAAGCCCCAGGTGGATGAACTGATCGACCGATTGGGGAAGGCGAGATAGGTCAGCATCCTGGACCTGACGAAGGGGTACTGGCAGGTGCCGCTGGCAGCGGCCTCCCGGGAGAAGATGGCCTTCTCCACCCCGGGGGGATGGGGGGCTATACTACTACCGCATTCTTCCTCTCGGGCTCCACGGGGCCCCATTGATCTTCCAGCAACTCATGAATAGTGTCCTGCACCCGCACCGTGAGTACGCTGTTGCATATTTGGATGATATAATCGTGCATCTCTGTAGGCTACAGGCGGTGGTGGAAGCACCAAGCGATGCGGGGCTGACCTCGAAACCCCACAAGTGCAAGCTGGGCTACGCCGAGGTAGAGTACCTGGGCTATAGAATCGGGAAACGTGAAGCCCCAAGAAGAAGAAATAATTGCCGTCATCAGGGAATGGCTGGTCCCCCAAACCAAGAGGCAGGTGAAGTCGTTCCTGGGGTTATCAGGCTACCACAGTCGATTTGTACCTAACTTTGCCGCAATAGTTTCTCCCCTCACAGACTTGACAAAGGCACGCCTAACCCACACGGTACGATGGACGGAGGACACAGTGCTGGCGTTACAGGCCCTGATCGACGCGCTATGTTCACATCTGGTACTCATCACCCCGGACTTCTCAAATCACCTCCTGGTCCAGACAGATGCGTCTGACACAGAGGTGGGGCCGTCTTGTCCCAAAGCAGGAAGGTGAGGAACACCCAATCATGTATGTTAGCAGGAAGCTCCTCCCAAGGTAGAACAAATACTTGATTGTCAAGAAGGAGTTCCTCGCCGTGAAGTGAGCACTGCACACCCTCAAGTATTACCTCCTCGGGAGGAAGTTCACCCTGTTCACCGACCATGACCCCCTTGTGTGGATGGCAAGAGGTACGGACACAAACGACCACATCACCCGCTGGTTCCTGATGCCCTCTCCAGGAGGGATGCAAACCTAGCCCTGAGTACGCTTCCCTCCCGGTCAGGGTGGTATCCCGGGAGGTCTACCCTGGTGGTTGGTGACTAAAGGGGAGGTACGTGCCACGACGTTGTCTCACTCTGCTGAGAGTTCCCGGGCTGGGCACCCTGACACTGATGGCGCCAATTAGGGGTAATTAGGGGAGAGTGCCAACCAGCCGTGCAACCCACATAAATGGAGCACCGTGGGACACCGTGGCACACCGCGGCACACCGCGGCACACCACGGCACACTGCGGGGGAGAAAAAGAAAGAGGCCAAGAGTGATTTTACAGAGGGGAACGAAGCTCCCGAAGGCACAGAGCCGAATATGAGAAGGACCGAGCCAACCCATACTTATTTTGTTTATTTTTTTGTTGCCTAGTAAAGTCGTGTTTTCTGACTAGAACCTCCCTGTCTCTGTGTTCATCTCTGTGTGCTCAACTCAACAACCAACAGTTTACCACAACTGAATAAGGCAGTTTGGGATGAAGACTTGATGAGGAAGTTCCTCTCTTGGATATTAACCACATATGTGAATCTCTATCTCTCTCTGGAGCTCAGCCTTAGCTTCTCTTCCTATATATGAATCATTCTCTATCTCTCTCACTGGAGCTAGGCCTTAGCTTCTCTTCCTATATATTAGTCTTTATCTCTCTCTGGAGCTAGGCCTAGCTTTTCTTCCTATATATTAGTCTCTATCTCTCTCTGGAGCTAGGCCTTAGCTTATCTTCCTATATATTAGTCTGTATCTCTCTTTGGAGCTAGGCCTTAGCTTCTCTTCCTATATATTAGTCTCTATCTCTCTCTGGAGCTAGGCCTTAGCTTCTCTTCCTATATATTAGTCTCTATCTCTCTCTGGAGCTAGGCCTTAGCTTCTCTTCCTTTATATTAGTCTCTATCTCTCTCTGGAGCTAGGCCTTAGCTTCTCCTCCTATATATGAATCTCTCTCTGGAGCTAGGCCTTAGCTTCTCTTCCTATATATGAATCTCTATCTCTCTGGAGCTAGGCCTTAGCTTCTCTTCCTATATATTAGTCTTTATCTCTCTCTGGAGCTAGGCCTTAGCTTCTCTTCCTTTATATTAGTCTCTATCTCTCTCTGGAGCTAGGCCTTAGCTTCTCCTCCTATATATGAATCTCTCTCTGGAGCTAGGCCTTAGCTTCTCTTCCTATATATGAATCTCTCTCTGGAGCTAGGCCTTAGCTTCTCTTCCTATATATTAATCTCTCTCTCGAGCTAGGCCTTAGCTTCTCTTCCTTTATATTAGTCTTTATCTCTCTCTGGAGCTAGGCCTTAGCTTCTCTTCCTATATATGAATCTCTATCTCTCTCTGGAGCTAGGCCTTAGCTTCTCTTCCTATATATGAATCTCTCTCTGGAGCTAGGCCTTAGCTTCTCTTCCTTTATATTAGTCTTTATCTCTCTCTGGAGCTAGGCCTTAGCTTCTCTTCCTATATATGAATCTCTCTCTGGAGCTAGGCCTTAGCTTCTCTTCCTATATATGAATCTCTATCTCTCTCTGGAGCTAGGCCTTAGCTTCTCTTCCTATATATGAATCTCTCTCTGGAGCTAGGCCTTAGCTTCTCTTCCTTTATATTCATCTTTCTCTCTCTCTGGGACTAGGCCTTAGCTTCTCTTCCTTTAGATTAATTTAATATAAATATCATCCAGTGGACTCCTAAGTCTATAGGTCTATGCATGCAATGCCCTGATACATTTAGTGCTCAAATCTCTTGACAGCTGAACCGTTAGGTGGACAATTATTGTTTTAGTAATGGATTTAAAAAAAAAAAATTTTTAAGTTGATGCTACACATCGAAACACAAGGAATAGTGTTTTGTAATTTGTTATAGGCTGTTTTTAAGGACACGTAAATGTTGCTCATTTGGCCGACATCCCTGGTTTATTGATGGCGCCGGCTGCGTTAGTGGACCCCATAATGGGTTACAATGAATATGGATGACCGGTACATTTCACGAATGTCAGATCAATTAAAATCTTCCAAGTCACTTGTCCGAAACCCTAATATATAGAATATATTCAGTGTACTGTATATATAGTATAGGCTACAGTAGGCTACAAAATACACTTTCCAGTGACACTGATTCACCCAATGATAAAGATGGAAGCATAGGCTACTCACCGGTGGATGGCCAATGCGCTCGTGCCAATATCTCAAGATATGCTACTTTGAAAAACAGTGCTGTTCGCTCAGAATCGCTCAAACGCTGTTGATGAAAAATGTTTTAACTTCTACAGACAGATCAGTCTTCTCTTTTCAGCAGCAGGCATTTGCTTCCCAAACGGTATGCCTATGTTTTTCACATGATGGTATTTTGAAATTTGTGAAATTTGGTAAACTGTCAGCCAAAACATAGCAGTACCACTTGATATTTTGTTTTTAGACAATAATGTCATCCTCCAGGTTAGATGGACTTCATTATTGTACAATTTGCGTCTCCTCTTTTCATGGGCCTAGATTAGATGGAGACAAGGTCGTCTTTATTGACCTGTTTATCGTTGTCAGCAGTAGCCTATAAGCCTATACTACCCCTGTAATTTTTGTTTGTATAAAACAAATATTCTGCTAATGTCTCCAGTCATATAAATTGCAGTAGAATTGCATGAAATGTGTTTACAAACACCAAACAAAAGGAGAAGAAACATATCTGATATAGCCTATAGCATAAGGCCTACTCTACACCACCAGGCGTTCAGTTATGTCATAAGGCCTACTCTACAGCACCAGGCGTTCAGGCTTGTCATAAGGCCTACTCTACACCACCAGGCATTCAGTCATGTCATAAGGTCTACTCTACACCACCAGGCACTCAGCCATGTCATAAGGCCTACTCTACACCACCAGGCTCTCAGCCATATCATAAGGCCTACTCTACACCACCAGGCACTCAGCCATGTCGTAAGGCCTACTCTACACCACCAGGCTCTCGGCCGCGTCATAAGGCCTACTTTACACCACCAGGCGCTCAGCCATGTCATAAGGCCTACACTACACCACCAGGCGTTCAGCCATGTCATAAGGCCTACTCTACACCACCAGGCGCTCAGCCATGTCATAAGGCCTACTCTACACCACCAGGCGCTCAACCATGTATTGAACACTGCTGTCTTTTTTTGTTGCCAACAGTGATTGAGTTGTATATAATGAACCTACATTATGACTATCCATTAGGAATTGTAGATATCTTAC
This sequence comes from Salvelinus fontinalis, assembly GCF_029448725.1. Lineage (NCBI taxonomy): Eukaryota > Metazoa > Chordata > Actinopteri > Salmoniformes > Salmonidae > Salvelinus > Salvelinus fontinalis. Next base: position 40,492,876 of record NC_074691.1, on the reverse strand, counting down.
ATGAGTCTGTAAATGCAACGACAGATGCATGGTATACTTTATTATAAAGGTGTATTTTTTTAATAGTGAAAATTAGCTTCACCAAAACTGGAAACTCACATGTCGCCAATGGGAGAGGGACAGAGAGGGAGAGACCCGACCCGACTCAACTCAAAACGAAACTCTCTATCGTACAGTATAGCGTGTCCAATGGCAAACGGTCACATCTGAATAGACAAGAGCCTATAGTGAACGTACCGCTTGCAAAACAGATGTGTTTTTTCTCTCCCTTACCCCAATACCATGATCATTTTATATCAATAAAACGTTCAGTTTCACCATCTCACCACCAGGTGGTGCTGCAGCACCACTACTTCCTGCTATGGGCTGTGCATGCCCATAGCAACCTGCACGAACTGACAAATGCCAATCGAGCTAACAACCAGAGGGTTTGCCTGGCAACGATGCCAATGATATACGGGTATTCGGCTGTCTACTCGTACCTACGACCGCAGCACAGCCGTGCTGTACGACGCACCCTCATGTGTACAATTACTTCAGTAACCTATTTTCTGTTCTGTTGTGTTGTGCTCTCCTCTCCTCCCTCCAGTGCGGACGGTGAGTTCGCCGTAACCCACATGACCAAGGCCCACCTGTTCCACAATGGGAAGGTGCGCTGGGTTCCCCCAGCCATCTATAAGTCCTCCTGTTCTATAGACGTCACTTTCTTCCCCTTCGACCAGCAGAACTGTAAGATGAAGTTCGGTTCTTGGACTTACGACAAGGCTAAGATTGACCTGGAACGCATCGAGGTATGGACTTGTTATTATTGTTGTTATTATGTTGTTATTATTATATATCATTTTTTTACCTTTTATTTAACCAGGAAGCGCTAATTGAGATTTGAAATCTCTTTTTTCAAGAGCGCCCTGGCCAAGATAAAATGGAACCAAGTCATTCCAAAAATTACAGACAGACAACATGAAAAACTACAAGTACTCTAGTAAAAACCATAGAATTGACAAGAGTATAACAAAATCATAAAACAGAAAATTAAAAAACATGACAGGTCAGGGAATCAGTTTTAAAATCCTTCATCAGTGATTTAAAAACACCAATCGGGAACAAGCTCTTCCAGTTTAAAAGTATTTTGTAAGGCGTTCCAAGACGATGGCGCAGAGTACATAAAATCCCTTTTTACAAAATTCAGTTCGGACATTTGGAACAGTTAGCAGGATAAAGTCCAGCGAAAGAAGAGAGTACCCACCACATTTATGAACAATACATATGCCCAAATAAAAAGGTAGTAAACCCCAAATGGCTCAGTAAATAAAAGTATACCAGTGACTGAGCCTACGAGTGACTAGAGGTCAGCCAACCCTGGTATGTAAAGTGAAGTGGTGCGTAAGGGTTTTGCAGTTTAAAATAAATCTCAAAGTGCCATGGTAAAGGGTGTCAATTGATCTCAAACACTGAGCGGAAGCATTCATATATAAAATATCCCCATAGTCTAGTAAAGGCATAAATGTAGCTGATTACTAGACTCCTTCTGGCTTCAAAAGAAAGACAGGCCTTATTCCTAAAATAAAATCCCAACTTCAGCTTCAATTATTTTGTAAGTTGTTGAATATGCAATTTAAAAGAGAGGCCGTCATCAATTAAAATTCCAAGATATTTATATGAGGTTACAACCTCAATCTCCTTGCCCTGACAGGTAGTAATAGGTGAAAGGTTCAGAGGTCTATTTCTTGCTTTAGAAAACACAATTAGTTTAGTTTTGTCAGTATTGAGGATAAGCTTCAATTGACACAAGGTATGTTGAACAGTATAAAAAGCAGTTTGCAAGTTCTGGAAAGATTTTGTGAGAGACGAGGCACAACAATAAACAACAGCATCATCAGCATAAAAGTGAAGTTTGCGCATTTTGCTAATATTTGTCTAAGTCAGTCAGTCAGTCAATCAGTCAGTCAGTCAACCAGTCAGTCAGTCAAATAATCAAACAATCACTCAAGCAGGTAATATTATAAAAGTGTTGTACATGATGTGTATGATATGCATAACGTATTGTCTATGTTTCTATGTGTTTATACATTAGCACTAGCCTGGTCCCAGATCTGTTTGTGTTCTTGCTAACTCCATTGTTGTCATTGTCAAGCCCACTAAGCCTGGTCCCAGATCTGTTTGTGTTCTTGCTAACTCCATTGTTGTCATTGTCAAGCCCACTAAGCCTGGTCCCAGATCTGTTTGTGTTCTTGCTAACTCCATTGCTGTCAATGTCAAGCCCACTAAGTCTGGTCCCAGATCTGTTTGTGTTCTTGATAACTCCATTGTTGTCATTGTCAAGCCCACTAAGCCTGGTCCCAGATCTGTTTGTGTTCTTGCTAACTCCATTGTTGTCATTGTCAAGCCCACTAAGCCTGGTCCCAGATCTGTTTGTGTTCTTGCTAACTCCATTGTTGTCATTGTCAAGCCCACTAAGCCTGGTCCCAGATCTGTTTGTGTTCTTGCTAACTCCATTGTTGTCATTGTCAAGCCCACTAAGCCTGGTCCCAGATCTGTTTGTGTTCTTGCTAACTCCATTGCTGTCAATGTCAAGCCACACTGAGAGCCAATCAGAGCCAGCAGTGTGTGACAATTTTCCTCTAAAGGGAGACTATAAAGTGTATCTCTGTCACCTAGACTACAGTAGACCTGAACAACTATATCTACACAGTGCTTATGAAGCTTTTATGTATGCCATGTGAAGCCTTTATAGAGTTGGACGGTTGATCTCTATCCCCTAGAACACTGTGGACCTGAACAACTACTGGGAGAGTGGAGAGTGGGCCATCATCAACGCAGTGGGAACATACAACACCAAGAAGTATGACTGCTGTCATGAGATCTACCCTGATATCACCTACTTCTTCATCATCAGACGGCTGCCTCTCTTCTACACCATCAACCTGATCATCCCCTGTCTGCTCATCTCCTGCCTCACCGTCCTGGTCTTCTATCTCCCCTCAGGTAGATTCCTGGTCTTCTATCTCCCCTCAGGTAGATTCCTAGCCTTCTATCTCCCCTCGGGTAGATTCCTAGTCTTCTATCTCCCCTCAGGTAGATTCCTAGTCTTCTATCTCCCCTCAGGTAGATTCCTAGTCTTCTATCTCCCCTCAGGTAGATTCCTAGTCTTCTATCTCCCCTCAGGTAGATTCCTAGCATTCTATCTCCCATCAGGTAGATTCCTAGCATTCTATCTCCCATCAGGTAGATTCCTAGTCTTCTATCTCCCCTCAGGTAGATTCCTAGTCTTCTATCTCCCCTCAGGTAGATTCCTAGTCTTCTATCTCCCCTCAGGTAGATTCCTAGCATTCTATCTCCCCTCAGGTAGATTCCTAGCATTCTATCTCCCCTCAGGTAGATTCCTAGTCTTCTATCTCCCCTCAGGTAGATTCCTAGTCTTCTATCTCCCCTCAGGTAGATTCCTAGTCTTCTATCTCCCCTCAGGTAGATTCCTAGTCTTCTATCTCCCCTCAGGTAGATTCCTAGTCTTCTATCTCCCCTCAGGTAGATTCCTAGTCTTCTATCTCCCCTCAGGTAGATTCCTAGTCTTCTATCTCCCCTCAGGTAGATTCCTAGTCTTCTATCTCCCCTCAGGTAGATTCCTAGTCTTCTATCTCCCCTCAGGTAGATTCCTAGTCTTCTATCTCCCCTCAGGTAGATTCCTAGCCTTCTATCTCCCCTCAGGTAGATTCCTAGTCTTCTATCTCCCCTCAGGTAGATTCCTAGCCTTCTATCTCCCCTCAGGTAGATTCCTAGTCTTCTATCTCCCCTCAGGTAGATTCCTAGTCTTCTATCTCCCCTCAGGTAGATTCCTAGTCTTATATCTCCCCTCAGGTAGATCCCTAGTCTTCTATCTCCCCTCAGGTAGATTCCTAGTCTTCTATCTCCCCTCAGGTAGATTCCTAGTCTTATATGTCCCCTCAGGTAGATTCCTAGTCTTCTATGTCCCCCATCTCCACTCAGGTAGATTCCTAGCATTCTATCTCCCCTCAGGTAGATTCCTAGTCTTCTATCTCCCCTCAGGTAGATTCCTAGCATTCTATCTCCCATCAGGTACATTCCTAGCATTCTATCTCCCCTCAGGTAGATTCCTAGTCTTCTATCTCCCCTCAGGTAGATTCCTAGCATTCTATCTCACCTCAGGTAGATTCCTAGTCTTCTATCTCCCCTCAGGTAGATTCCTAGCATTCTATCTCCCCTCAGGTAGATTCCTAGTCTTCTATCTCCCCTCAGGTAGATTCCTAGCATTCTATCTCCCCTCAGGTAGATTCCTAGCATTCTATCTCCCCTCAGGTAGATTCCTAGTCTTCTATCTCCCCTCAGGTAGATTCCTAGCATTCTATCTCCCATCAGGTAGATTCCTAGTCTTCTATCTCCCCTCAGGTAGATTCCTAGTCTTCTATCTCCCCTCAGGTAGATTCCTAGCATTCTATCTCACCTCAGGTAGATTCCTAGTCTTCTATCTCCCCTCAGGTAGATTCCTAGTCTTCTATCTCCTCTCAGGTAGATTCCTAGTCTTCTATCTCCCCTCAGGTAGCTTGTTAATGGTGACTCTAGTCGCATTTCAGTCAGTGACTTCACTCGCTCAGACCTTTTGAAGTAGTCGTTATTTCACTTGCTCTGCAAGATGCATGGCATTTGTGGACCGATAGGTAACGATGCTTCATGGGTGACTGTTGTCGATGTGTTCAGAGGGTCCCTGGTTCGAGCCCAGGTTGGGGCAAAGAGAGAGACGGAAGAAATACTGTTACATGAACAATTCAGAATGTAGCCAACATCCCCATCTAGTGGAGGTTTTGGAACATTACAGGTTGTTACAACTAAGATTCTTGACATACTAACATAAACTAATACATGGGCAATATGTAACAGTTACAGTAATTCAGAAACAAATATTGAAAAAGCATTAAGCTTATTTTAAATCTGCTTAAGTAAAAATATATAAAAAAAACTAAAACAAAGGAATTTCTCTATGCTGACTTCATTCACAAATTAAAAGCCAAACGTGTCTTTCATCAACCAAATATGGCTTAGTAAATGCCTTTATCTATACTGCATGCAAAAAGAAAAAGGGCATATGTTAAAAAATATAAAATGAGAAAAAGGGGGTTAAAAAGAAAGCTGATGGGATCCTCCTCTTTTTAATAGAGGCCATCACTCGCGCAATTGCATAGCCTATAGAAATGTTGCGCAACATGAGCTCGCATGAAATGTTTGATTAGATTTTCGATTACATTTGTATTGATGTCAGAGTGATTAGAGGGACAATAGAGTGTGAGTACCAGGCAGTTAGCAAGTTTTGTAGGCTATCAGGAGAAGCCTAATTACCGTGACTATTACCGTGACTTCATGACTCGTGCCTGTCGGTGTGGCGGTAATACGGTTACCACAACAGCCCTAGTGTAGACTATGTTTGCCATGGTAACAAAACTGTATGTTGTTTAGTTACAAAAAGAAATACGTGGGAAATGACTCTGTTCCTTTCATTGAGATTCTGTGGTGAAACTGAAAGACAACTTACAACCAGCCCCAGAAAAACAGAAGTGGTCTGAGCTGAAGGACCAGTGTTGCTGACATATGTGTGTGAATGTGTGTTTGTGAGTTTGTACGTGTTGTTTCTGTGGGCCCATGGTGACCTATTCCTCAATACCCAGAACCAGCTACTGACCAGCTACTCAATTAGCTTCTGGAAACAGTTTAGTTTTGGTTGAACACTGGTGTGTAAATAGAATTTCTGACATTTTAGCTACTGTCCCCATTGCTTACCAGCTAACGTCCCCAGCTCCGATGGGAAAATCTGGTGTAGAGCGAGGTGTCATCCTAAATACCCTCTCCTGCTATTGTGCCCTTGAGAAAGGCACCTACCAACTGTTCCAGGGCTGCTGCATTGTGGCTGACTCGTTGCTTCCAACCTCTTGGGGTGTGTGTGTGTGTGTGTGTGTGTGTGTGTGTGTGTGTGTGTGTGTGTGTGTGTGTGTGTGTGTGTGTGTGTGTGTGTGTGTGTGTGTGTGTGTGTGTGTGTGTGTGTGTGTGTGTGTGTGTGTTTTGGGGGGTTGGGTTGTGTGTAAAAATACATTTCCGTTCTCTGCAAGATGGACCAAAAAGTATTTTTTTCCATCCCCCCTCCTCTTCCACCTCTCCCTCCTCCCCGTCTTCTCCCTCTTCTTTCTTCTTCTCTTCTTCCTCATCCTCCTCCCCATCTTCCCCCTCCTCTCCTTCCTCATCCTCCTCCTCCCCCCTCCTATTCAACCTCCTCCTCCTCTTCCCCCTCGCCCTCTTCCTCCTCATTCTTCTCCTCTCCTTCCTCATCCTCCTCCTCCCCCCCTCCTATTCAACCTCCTCCTCCTCTTCCCCCTCGCCCTCTTCCTCCTCATTCTTTTCCTCTCCTTCCTCATCCTCCTCCTCCCCCCCTCCTATTCAACCTCCTCCTCCTCTTCCCCCTCGCCCTCTTCCTCCTCATTCTTCTCCTCTCCTTCCTCATCCTCCTCCTCCCCCCTCCTATTCAACCTCCTCCTCCTCCTCCTCCTCGCCCTCTTCCTCCTCATTCTTCTCCTCTCCTTCCTCCTCCTCCCCCTCTACCTCCTTCTTGTTCCAGACTGTGGGGAGAAGATCACTCTGTGTATCTCCGTCCTCCTCTCCCTCACCGTCTTCCTGCTCCTCATCACAGAGATCATCCCTTCCACCTCCCTGGTCATCCCTCTGATTGGAGAGTACCTCCTCTTCACCATGATCTTCGTCACTCTCTCCATCGTCATCACCGTGTTTGTCCTCAACGTCCACCACCGCTCCCCGGGGACCCATAAGATGCCTCGCTGGGTCCACTCTGTCTTCCTGGACCTGATCCCCAGGTGGCTGTTCATGAGGCGGCCTGCACCAGATGGAAGGAGACGCAGGTTGTTGTTGCTCCAACAGGGGGCAGCGGTGGCACGGCACCAGGGACGGACCACCACCACTAGACTACCAGGTGGTAATAACAGGACCATGAATAATACGTTAGTAGACTGTTATTTTTAGAGCCGGTTTCCCAGACACAGGTAAAGCCTGGTTCCAGAACTATTAACCATTCTTAATGGTGATTTTCTACTGAAAGTGCTTCTTAGTCCTAAACTAGGCACACATTGATAAACATGTGTCCGGGAAACTGGCCCTCAATATATGTTTTGTTGTACTCCCATGACTGAGGCAACTTTATATGTAGTTTAAATGTATCACATCCAATCATTAATGAATTCCTTAATTCCTTAATTCAGGCCTAGTCCGTCCTCCCTGCCTCAGCACCTCAGCCAGCTGGCTTCGGGACGGAGGAGGTGAGACCACGGAGGATCTCCAGAGACGGACGCCCTGTTATGAGGACCTGGAGCTGGGGACTTTGACCTCGTACTTCTCCTTCCGCCCTCCGTCACCCAGACCCCCGGGCTCCACTCCTCCACCCCAGCAGAACCACCCACCCCCAGGGGCAGGACAGCCCCAGAACCGCCTGGACAGGGGAGGAGGAGGAGGAAGAGGGGTGAACAGAAGGGTAAACCCCACCCAGCGACCGGACAAGATAGATAACTTGGTGTCAGAGTCTAGAGGGATAGAGTTCCCTCTGTCTCCCAGCGTTATACGGGCTCTGGAGGGGCTGCACTACATCGCAGACCACCTGAGGGCAGAGGACGCTGACTTTAGTGTGAGTGATTATGACAACTAAACTATCAGCACGAGTAACAATCATATTGCAGATTGCTGCTATTTCCGTATGTTCGGTCAGGTTGTTTCACCTTCTTTAGTTGACTAAAAAGTCAAAAAAAAAGTTGTATTTTTTTAAAGAAAAGAAAAGTGGTTACCATTCATTCATGTCTCTCCGTCCAGGTGAAGGAAGACTGGAAGTACGTTGCCATGGTGATCGACCGTATCTTCCTGTGGATGTTTATCATCGTGTGTCTCCTGGGTACCATCGGTCTCTTCCTTCCTCCCTGGTTGGCCGGCATGATCTAGGACCTTGGGGTGTCTGTGATACCCGCCCCGGAGTGGGCACCATGGGACTGGGGTGTCTGTGATACCCGCCCCGGAGCGGGCACCATGGGACTGGGGTGTCTGTGATACCCGCCCCGGAGTGGGCACCATGGGACTGGGGTGTCTGTGATACCCGCCCCGGAGCGGGCACCATGGGACTGGGGTGTCTGTGATACCCGCCCCGGAGCCGGCACCATGGGACTGGGGTGTCTGTGATACCCGCCCCGGAGCGGGCACCATGGGACTGGCACTACAATGACAGGCCGGTGGTAGGAGTCGAGACAGATGAAGGACTGTCACTAAGTTAGTAGGATGACTACCAATAAGGGAGTTCCATTAAGTCCACCGGACTATGACGTGACGTGACGTGAACGGGGCAAAAGTGGTGAGAGAGGAGCGTACCTCCTACAGTAATCTGCGCCGCTCCGTCAGGTTGTCAACAAGGCAGCATGGTCCATCGTCCAGGAAACATCTTTTCCATAAAATATATGTTTTGAATTTTCAAACTAGTTTTCATTGGGAAGGCTGATATAAAGCCTTTGTTTATTCAAATAAATACCTTTTTGCATGTGAAAACACAGAATCCTACAACAACGTGCTTAACCCACGGCACTTTTGTGTTGAGCCCGGGAGACAGCCCGGTTCCAAATGGTTCCATCAACGCTAACCCAGTTCAACCGGGCAGGCCTGGGGCATTAGTAGAATCCCCTAAATGTACTGCTTCATATTGGAGAAGCAATGACGTGTGGGTAAATTCTATCCAATATGATTACTTGGCTGTTTTGGAGGAAGTAAGGGGCAGAAAGAAGACTAACTTCTTAGTATGAACTCTGAATCAGTTTGTACTACAGCTCAGCTCAGCTCAGCTCAGCTCAACTCAACTCAACTCAACTCAACTCAACTCAACTCAACTCAACTCAACTCAACCACTCACTCACTCACTCACTCACTCACTCACTCACTCACTCACTCACTCACTCACTCACTCACTCACTCACTCACTCACTCACTCACTCACTCACTCACTCACTCTGCTCCTGCCATAACATTATAAAGCATATTTTATTAACAATGTGTTGCTGTGTAGTAAAGTATAAATAGAAACGGCTGTTTTGGGAATGAATAGGAATAATCAGAACTTTCATAACTTCCTGTATAATTGCACAGAAAGCATATACCTTCCTTTCCAAAGTACAACACTATCACAGTTGAAATTAATCTACAATAAAACCGGTTATAAAAATTGTGATTTAAAAGAAAGGTAATGAGAAGTAGTAGTAGTATATCTATCAAGTCAAACGTCTAGAAACAGCTTTACATATTCCATAAAATAACAAACATGCTTTAAAAAAAAAAAAAAATGTCACACTAAAACAATACAATTGATCTGGCCAGCATTACTAGGATTAACCACAGGAAGATCAACTGGGAAGTAAATTCTCCGTTATCCCTAAGCAGACAGAGAGAATGTGACTATTTAAAAAATGAATTTCTTAAAGAGATTCTCCGATACGTTCCTATACGTTTTACCCAGTAGTTCTGAAGTAGCGCTTTAGGGATTTCGTAGCTAATTGACGTAAAACAGTAATTCATAGATTATGTATGAACTACACATGGGACACATCCAGCCCAAAGAGGGAGATTTAAAAAATACTTAGTAGTCACCAAAGTTCCAGAGCACGTCTTTAATTTAAAGCACTGAGATGATAAACAGATATCACACAAGGAAGTCCTCTTTTCTGTCCATTTGAATCCTGACAGTTCATTTTTAGTCACACTGATGCCAGTCATATTGATGGCACTTATCTCGACTATTGTACCTCTGCAAGTCACTGATGTCCATCCAATCAGTCGCAACATGTTTGGTTCTGACCTGTCCTCCAATGAAGAAGAAAAAAAAAAAACACACTTGGAAATCATCCATCCATCCAGAGGGGATGTCCTGTGGGTATTTACCCCACTATGGAGTCTCCGGTTTGGGCTTGGCCAGGTTGGCCCTGACCCTGGCCTGGTCCACAGCATCCAGAAGGTTCTTCCCATCCATGGCCAGGTTGTGTGCTGCAGTCAGCATCTGTTTCTTACACTCTTCCTTCAGAGAGGTGACGGCATTCTGCTGGGCCAGACGCATCTTACTGATCAACTCTGACATGTCATTGTTCAACAGCTTCTGGGTGCCCTCGATCTGACCAGGGGGGAGGAGAGGAGGGAGAGAGGAGGGAGGGAGGAGAGGAGAGGAGGGAGAGGAGGGAGGGAGGAGAGGAGGGAGGAGAGGAGGGAGAGAGGAGAGGAGGGAGAGAGGGAGGAGAGGGAGGAGAGGAGGGAGAGAGGGAGGAGAGGAGGGAGAGAGGGAGGAGAGGAGGGAGAGAGGGAGTGGGGATGAGGAGACAGGGAATAGTTAGTCAACTCTGACATGTCATTGTTCAACAGCTTCTGGGTGCCCTCGATCTGACCAGGGGGGAGGAGAGGAGAGAGAGAGGAGGGAGGGAGGAGAGGAGGGAGAGGAGGGAGAGAGGGAGGAGAGGGGGGAGAGAGGAGGGAGAGGAGGAGAGGAGGGAGAGAGATAAGGGAGAGAGGAGGAGAGGAGGGAGAGGAGGGAGAGAGGGAGGAGGGAGGAGAGGAGAGGAGGGAGGAGAGGAGAGAGGAGAGGAGGAGAGAGGAGGGAGGAGAGGGAGGAGAGAGGGAGGAGAGGAGGAGAGGAGGAGAGGAGAGGAGGAGAGGAGGAGAGGAGGGAGGAGAGGAGGGAGGAGAGGAGGGAGGAGAGGAGGGAGAGAGGGAGTGGGGATGAGGAGACAGGGAATAGTTAGTCAACTCTGACATGTCATTGTTCAACAGCTTCTGGGTGCCCTCGATCTGACCAGGGGGGAGGAGAGGAGGGAGAGAGGAGGGAGGAGGGAGAGAGGGAGGAGAGGAGGGAGAGAGGGAGGAGAGGAGGGAGAGAGGGAGGAGAGGAGGGAGAGAGCGAGTGGGGATGAGGAGACAGGGAATAGTTAGTCAACTCTGACATGTCATTGTTCAACAGCTTCTGGGTGCCCTCGATCTGACCAGGGGGGAGGAGAGAGTGTTAAGGGAATGGTAGTCTTTCTCTTTTAGCCAACTCCTTTGTCATGGTTCCTAAAGTGAACATCTCAGTAGAACAACAGAATAGAGGGATTGAGAGACTGAAGATGTGCCTTTGAGGGCAGGGGATATCGGCAGGTAGCCTAGTGGTTAGAGGCAGGTAGCCTAGTGGTTAGAGGCAGGTAGCCTAGTGGTTAGAGGCAGGTAGCCTAGTGGTTAGAGGCAGGTAGCCTAGTGGTTAGAGGCAGGTAGCCTAGTGGTTAGAGCGTTGGGCTAGTAACCGAAAGGTTGCAAAATCAAATCCCCGAGCCGACAAGGCAGTTTAACCCACTGTTCCCCGGTAGGCCGTCATTGAAAATAAGAATTTGTTCTTAACTGACTTTCCTAGTTAAATAAAAAGGTAAAATCTAAAAAATAAAATATCGGAGAGAAGGTGTGAGAGATGATTGTTACTGTACCTCCGTCCTGATGGATCCATGCAGGGTAGGTAGAATATCATCCACGCTGTGGATCAGACTCCGCAAGGTCAGCCCTACAGACTGGAGAGAGAGAGAGAGGAGAGTCATTATGTCAAATAAAATAATTCCCGGCAAGTCGAGCTGTTACCGCGGCTACGGATACAAGCCCCGCCCCTCCCGGAAACCTCTTACTTAAAGCTAAGGATCCGGGTCACGTTCTGCCCATGTGTTATTTTACACACATTCATTATTCTAACGTAGCTGCCCCCCCCCCCCCCCCCCCCCCCCTCCCCCCTTCATGTTCCTCTCATTACCCTCTTCTGATCCATGGTGATGTAACCTGTGTCTCTGCCTCATGCTTCTGAACAGATGAAAATAAAAACCCTGCAGGGATTTGAACCGACGTTCCAAAAAACAGCTACGACTTTTAACTCTCTGTCTGTCTGTCTCTCTCTCTCTGTTGTAACAGATATAGTGCAGTTACACAAGCAGGATGCCTGTTTGTGTCGTGTTTTATGTTTGCAATACTGACAACAATGGCAGGTACGAACATGTCGGTTTATGATTTTGTGTAAAAATCCAACCAACTCTCCTACTGAAAATAAAAAGAACATGAAATGCTTCCACGGATACGTGGAATGCAATAGTTTAAACAGTTCTGTGTACAACATTGAAGGCTACACATGTGACCAGACAAAGGAGGGGGGGGGGGAACGGTAGCGGAGTCCTCAGCACTGCAGCTACATAAGTTACGGACTGGGTACTCAGCACAACAGCTATATAGGTAACGGACTGGGTACTCAGCACAGCAGCTATATAGGTAACGGACTGGGTACTCAGCACAGCTGCTACATAGGTAACGGACGGGGTACTCAGCACAGCAGCTATATAGGTAACGGACTGGGTACTCAGCACAGCAGCTACATAAGTAACGGACTGGGTACTCAGCACAGCAGCTATATAGGTAACGGACTGGGTACTCAGCACGGCAGCTACATAGGTAACGGACTGGGTACTCAGCACGGCAGCTATATAGGTAACGGACTGGGTACTCAGCACGGCAGCTACATAGGTAACGGACTGGGTACTCAGCACAGCAGCTATATAGGTAATGGACTGGGTACTCAGCACAACAGCTACATAGGTAACGGACTGGGTACTCAGCACGGCAGCTACATAGGTGACGGACTTGGTACTCAGCACAGCAGCTATATAGGTAACGGACTGGGTACTCAGCATAGCTGCTACATAGGTAACGGACTGGGTACTCAGCCCAGCAGCTACATAGGTAACGGACTGGGTACTCAGCCCAGCAGCTACATAGGTAACGGACTGGGTACTCAGCCCAGCAGCTACATAGGTAATGGACTGGGTACTCAGCCCAGCAGCTACATAGGCAGTGGACTGGGTACTCAGCCCAGCAGCTACATAGGCAGTGGACTGGGTACTCAGCCCAGCAGCTACATAGGCAGTGGACTGGGTACTCAGCCCAGCAGCTACATAGGCAGTGGACTGGGTACTCAGCCCAGCAGCTACATAGGCAGTGGACTGGGTACTCAGCCCAGCAGCTACATAGGCAGTGGACTGGGTACTCAGCCCAGCAGCTACATAGGCAGTGGACTGGGTACTCAGCCCAGCAGCTACATAGGCAGTGGACTGGGTACTCAGCCCAGCAGCTACATAGGCAGTGGACTGGGTACTCAGCCCAGCAGCTACATAGGCAGTGGACTGGGTACTCAGCCCAGCAGCTACATAGGCAGTGGACTGGGTACTCAGCCCAGCAGCTACATAGGCAGTGGACTGGGTACTCAGCCCAGCAGCTACATAGGCAGTGGACTGGGTACTCAGCCCAGCAGCTACATAGGCAGTGGACCGGGTACTCATCCTAGCAGCTACATAGGCAGTGGACTGGGTACTCAGCTATGTAAAAATAAATCCTGCACATGCACAGAAATATCAGTATTTTTGTCCTGGGAAAATTGGGATACAGAAACTCTATGTTATAATGCTTCCGTGTGTCTATTGCCTCTATTCTACAGCAGACCTGGATACAGTCAAATACTTGATTGTGTTTGCCTGGTACAATGGGACTCATTTTCCCAAAAGTGGAACACCAAGCTGAAGTGTCTGATTCAGGTTTTTTCCTACGGCTCGAGTCACCACCTTCCATGTCTTTACCTTCACTATGTTGATGTATTGTTCAGGCTGTAGTGTGCTGACATCGTTCTTGAACTGTACCACCACCTTGACCAGCTCCATGACCGCATGGTACACCTGGTCATCTGACCGGTCCAGCTCTGCTGTGGGGGCGGCCTGGGCTGTGGGGGCGGTGAGACGTGGGGGCTTGTCTGGCGTGACTGGGGTTTCAGAGAGGAGAATAGAGGGGAGAAAGGAGGGGTGTATGAGAAGGACTGGAGGATAGTTTATGCTACTTTTGTTTCACTTCGTCAAATTCCATTTCATACGACTAGATGTTGTGAAGGACCACTCACCATGTTCAGTCTCAGCTTCAGGTGACTATAGACAGAGAGAAAAGCAGAATAACTATAGAAACCTGACAGACTAATCATCACACCTACTACAACTCCAGATCGCACAGCGGGAAAGTCAACTGGGGATTTGTTACCAATTCATTGTAAACTCATGTACAGACAGACGAGTAAACGAACAGACAGACGAGTAAACGAACAGACAGACGAGTAAACGAACAGACAGACAAGTAAACGAACAGACAGACGAGTAAACGAACAGACAGACGAGTAAACGAACAGACAGACGAGTAAACGAACAGACAGACGAGTAAACGAACAGACAGACGAGTAAACGAACAGACAGACGAGTAAACGAACAGACAGACGAGGAAACGAACAGACAGACGAGTAAACGAACAGACAGACGAGTAAACGAACAGACAGACGAGTAAACGAACAGACAGACGAGTAAACGAACAGACAGACGAGTAAACGAACAGACAGACGAGTAAACGAACAGACAGACGAGTAAACGAACAGACAGACGAGTAAACGAACAGACAGACGAGTAAACGAACAGACAGACGAGTAAACGAACAGACAGACGAGTAAACGAAGACAGACGAGTAAACGAAGACAGACGAGTAAACGAACAGACAGACGAGTAAACGAACAGACAGACGAGTAAACGAACAGACAGACGAGTAAACGAACAGACAGACGAGTAAACGAACAGACAGACGAGGAAACGAACATACAGATGAGGAAACGAACAGACAGACGAGTAAACGAAACAGACAGACGAGTAAACGAAGACAGACGAGTAAACGAACAGACAGACGAGTAAACGAACAGACAGACGAGGAAACGAACATACAGATGAGGAAACGAACAGACAGACGAGTAAACGAAACAGACAGACGAGGAAACTAACAGACAGACGAGTAAACAAACAGACAGACGAGGAAACGAACATACAGACGAGGAAACTAACATACAGACGAGGAAACTAACATACAGACGAGGAAACGAACAGACAGACGAGGAAACGAACATACAGACGAGGAAACGAACAGACAGACGAGGAAACGAACAGACAGACGAGTAAACGAAGACAGACGAGTAAACGAACAGACAGACGAGTAAATGACAGACAAGAAAAACATAGGCTATGGTAACACTGCACCTAAAGCCTGCAGGTAGAAAGCTTTAGAACGTGTTATATTCAAGTATGATCTTTAATACAAACACATACCAGTGGGCTGGTGGCGTCCTCCTGTCTCATGGGATCCTGTAAAGGAACAAGTAGGTGCAGGTTCATTTGACATTATATGGACGTGGACCCTCGACTGGCCACTGCCCTTATGGTCCCCAAAGGGACAGTCATTTCAAACACAGACCCACTGAGAGGGAGAGTTACGGGGCTGGTGGGTAGGGTGGAAAGGGGGTTGGTTGACAGGGTGGACCGAAGGTAGTTATGGTGGACAGGGCGTACAGAGAGCTAGTGTTTAGGGCGGGTTGCTAGGTCTAGGGGGGTAAAGGTCGAAGGTATATTCCCCACCAGGAATCATTACTCCTTGGTCAGCCACTTGTTGTTAAACTTGCTGTTAGGGGGTTGTTATGGTGTTGCTAAGGCAGGTTGCTAGGTCTAGAGGGGTAAAGGTCAAAGGTATATTCCCCACCAGGAGTCTCTCCTCCTTGGTCAGCCACTTGTTGTTAGGGTGGTTGCTAGGGTGGGTTGCTAGGTTTAGGGGGTAAAGGTCGAAGGTATATTCCCCACCAGGAGTCTCTCCTCGGTCAGCCACTTGTTGTTAGGGTGGTTGCTAGGGTGGGTTGCTAGGTCTAGGGGGTAAAGGTCGAAGGTATATTCCCCACCAGGAGTCTCTCCTCAGTCAGCCACATGTTGTTAGGGTGGTTGCTAGGGCGGGTTGCTAGGTCTAGGGGTTTAAAGGTCGGAGGTATATTCCCCACCAGGAGTCTCTCCTCCTTGGTCAGCCACTTGTTGTCCTCCATCATCTGTTGTTTCTGTTGTCTCATCGTCTCCTGCATACGCCGTCTCTCCATCTGCCACAACCGCTGGGCGTCCTCCTTACTGGACGGCTCCACAATGAACTCACCCTCCTATTGGAAGGCGGACACACATTCATATAGTAGAGTAGCTAGTGATACAGTAGCCTTGCTTGTTGGCCTTATAGCAGTAACACAGGGATTTAACACAAGCACGGGGACACATGACTTGGATCGTCATCGAGACCGAACATAGAAGGAGTAAATGAAACGGAAACTAGGTTGAAGATACTGTATCCCTGAAAAACAGATGCTTACGGTACCTTAAACCCAGCTGAGGGTGGAAATAGAGTAACTAGAGTCTAGAAGGAAATAGACTAGAACTAGATAACTAGAGTCTAGAAGGAAGTAGACTAGAACTAGATAACTAGAGTCTAGAAGGAAGTAGACTAGAACTAGATAACTAGAGTCTAGAAGGAAGTAGACTAGAACTAGATAACTAGAGTCTAGAAGGAAATAGACTAGAACTAGATAACTAGAGTCTAGAAGGAAGTAGACTAGAACTAGATAACTAGAGTCTAGAAGGAAGTAGACTAGAACTAGATAACTAGAGTAGAAGGAAATAGACTAGAACTAGATAACTAGAGTCGAGAAGGAAATAGAGTATCACCCCCATATAGTCTCACCCCCATACTGCATCGTCGTGGAGGCATCATGGGCACCACCACTGTGTTGCTCCTAGAGTCTACAGCAGTGTAGTATTCACAGGGACTGACCAGGTCTGGAGAGCTGGCACACAGGGCCTCATTCAGCGGAACATGCAGGCCAATATTGTTACCAAAACGACCCCCAGGTTTCATCCTGGAGGGCTGGAAACGCAGGGACAGAAACGTTGACAGGCACCGAGTAATTTATACGCTAATTCTAACAAAGCTATGACACGAAACAATGATGCTGAAGGCGTGTGTGTGTATGTGTGTGTATGTGTGTGTGTGTGTGTGTGTGTGTGTGTGTGTGTGTGTGTGTGGACATGTTTAACAAACAAACATTTGACCAACTGGGGACATTTTGTTAGTCCCCACGAGGTCAAATGCTATTTCTAGGGGGTTTAGGGTTAAGGTTAGATTTAGTGTTAGGGTTAGAATTACATTAAGGGTTAGGAGTTAGGGTTAGTTTTATGGTTAGGAGCTAGGTTTAGGATTAGGGTTAAGATTAGGGTTAGGGAAAATAGGATTTTGAATGGGACTGAATTGTGTCCCCCAGCAAGGTTAGCTGTACAAGACTATGTGTGTGTGTGCGTGTGTGTGTGTCTCATCAAGAAGACTACCTTAGGGGGAGGCTTGTTGAAGTCGAACTTGGTGTCAAAGAACTTGTTGGAGCGTTTTCTGTCCCTCTCTCTCTCTGCCTCCTGCTCCTTCTCCATCTGATGGACGTCACTGTGAAAAGAAAAAGTACATATTGGCAAGCTATTTGTGGTTTACCAACCTTCAACCACATTCAAATCAGATTTCAGAACACAGCCAAGTCAGGCCATGGCAGTCAGTACCTGATCTTAACGACCAGCTCTGTGAAAGAGGGTCTCTCGCGGGGGTTGTAGGACCAGCAGCGTGTCATGAGGGAGTAGAGGGCAGGAGGGCAGTCGTCAGGTTTGGGTAGTCTAATGCCTTGCTCCAGCTGGATGATGACGTCACGGTTCTCCAACCAGAAGAAAGGCTGCTGCCCTCGGCTCAGGATCTCCCACATACACACCGCTATGGAGAGAGAGAGAGAGCAGCTGGTAAAATAATGAGCTCCTAATATCTAAGTATTTTATATCATATTTCAAATGATTTAGAGGAAGAGTACATTGGAGACAAATAAGTGAGTGAAAGATAAAGGAAGTAGGACTAAGAATATAACATCAGAAGAAGAGAATACATCAGAAAACAACTTTTATCCTGATAACTCAACTGGATAGCTAACAAGCTAACAGTTGTTTACCACGTTGCTAGGGAGTTGCTAAGACAGTTTCTAGCTACCTGCTGTTAGCAACAACAAAAAAACTAGCTAACAAATAACTAAAAGGACAATCAAAAATGTCAAAAGTGACAGGAAAACAAGTATATAAACTTACACAAGCAAGATAAAACAGGACAGGACAGAAAAACAAGAAAGGTAAGCTTTGTTTACATATAAAAACGCCTAGCTATAGCCAGCTGTAATCAACTAATATGGATACATTTACAAGATCCAATCTCAGCAACCTTGCAATCCAATATGCAAAAGGTTTTAAAAGTGGACCCAGAGACCCTAACAGTAGCTTTTATGCAACAAAAAGACAAAGAAAATCAAGGTGGCTCTTCTCTTTTTACTGAACGTCCAAATGCTTGACATGCAGTCCTGCGCAAGGCAAACAAACATCTTATGTCTGGAAACAAGACCAAGCCTCTGAGGCCAGTCTAGAGCTGTTTTGAAGAAGAGTATGACATGACAACCTCCCAGCCTGCCACAGCATACCCTGACCTGCCAACCTCCCAGCCTTCCAAAGCATACCCTGACCTGCCTACCTCCCAGCCTGCTACAATCTACCATGCCTTGCCAACCTCCCAGCCTTCCAAAGCATACCATGCCTTGCCAACCTCCCAGCCTTCCAAAGCATACCCTGACCTGCCTACCTCCCAGCCTGCTACAATCTACCATGCCTTGCCAACCTCCCAGCCTGCCACAGCATACCCTGACCTGCCAACCTCCCAGCCTGCCACAATCTACCATGCCTTGCCAACCTCCCAGCCTGCCACAGCATACCATGCCTTGCCAGCCTCCCAGCCTTCCACAGCCTACTCTGACCTGCCAACCTCCCAGCCTGCCACAATCTACCCTGACCTGCCAACCTCCCAGCCTGTCACAATCTATCATGCCTTGCCAACCTCCCAGCCTGCCACAGCATACCCTGACCTGCCAACCTCCCAGCCTGCCACAGCCTACCCTGACCTGCCAACCTCCCAGCCTGCCACAATCTACCATGCCTTGCCAACCTCCCAGCCTGCCACAGCATACCCTGACCTGCCAACCTCCCAGCCTGCCACAATCTACCATGCCTTGCCAACCTCCCAGCCTGCCACAGCATACCCTGACCTGCCAACCTCTCAGCCTGCCACAGCCTACCCTGACCTGCCAACCTCCCAGCCTGCCACAGCATACCCTGACCTGCCAACCTCTCAGCCTGCCACAGCCTACCCTGACCTGCCAACCTCCCAGCCTGCCACAATCTACCATGCCTTGCCAACCTCCCAGCCTGCCACAGCATACCATGCCTTGCCAACCTCCCAGCCTTCCACAGCATACCCTGACCTGCCAACCTCCCAGCCTGCCACAATCTACCATGCCTTGCCAACCTCCCAGCCTGCCACAGCATACCCTGACCTGCCAACCTCCCAGCCTGCCACAGCCTACCCTGACCTGCCAACCTCCCAGCCTGCCACAGCATACCCTGACCTGCCAACCTCCCAGCCTGCCACAGCCTACCCTGACCTGCCAACCTCCCAGCCTGCCACAGCCTACCCTGACCTGCCAACCTCCCAGCCTGCCACAGCCTACCCTGACCTGCCAACCTCTCAGCCTGCCACAGCATACCCTGACCTGCCAACCTCCCAGCCTGCCACAGCCTACCCTGACCTGCCAACCTCTCAGCCTGCCACAGCCTACCCTGACCTGCCAACCTCCCAGCCTGCCACAGCATACCCTGACTTGCCAACCTCCCAGCCTGCCACAGCATACCCTGACCTGCCAACCTCCCAGCCTGCCACAGCCTACCCTGACCTGCCAACCTCCCAGCCTGCCACAATCTACCATGCCTTGCCAACCTCCCAGCCTGCCACAGCATACCCTGACCTGCCAACCTCCCAGCCTGCCACAATCTACCATGCCTTGCCAACCTCCCAGCCTGCCACAGCATACCCTGACCTGCCAACCTCCCAGCCTGCCACAGCCTACCCTGACCTGCCAACCTCCCAGCCTGCCACAATCTACCATGCCTTGCCAACCTCCCAGCCTGCCACAGCATACCCTGACCTGCCAACCTCCCAGCCTGCCACAATCTACCATGCCTTGCCAACCTCCCAGCCTGCCACAGCATACCCTGACCTGCCAACCTCCCAGCCTGCCACAATCTACCATGCCTTGCCAACCTCCCAGCCTGCCACAGCATACCCTGACCTGCCAACCTCCCAGCCTGCCACAATCTACCATGCCTTGCCAACCTCCCAGCCTGCCACAGCATACCCTGACCTGCCAACCTCTCAGCCTGCCACAGCCTACCCTGACCTGCCAACCTCCCAGCCTGCCACAGCCTACCCTGACCTGCCAACCTCTCAGCCTGCCACAGCATACCCTGACCTGCCAACCTCCCAGCCTGCCACAGCCTACCCTGACCTGCCAACCTCCCAGCCTGCCACAGCATACCATGCCTTGCCAACCTCCCAGCAGTCTGACCATGTTCATCTGAGCACACCTCCAGAGCAGACCTCCCAAAACTACAGTTTGATAGACTCTAAATGGGAAGTATCTGGAAGATTGGTGTCTTGGGGAATAGTCTGACAGCTACATTCTGGTGTACCACTACAGACACTACAGCTGCTCTATCAAGCCCAGCTGGGACAAAATCCTGACAACCTTGTCATACATACTGGGACAAAATGACCTCCTCACTAAAGGAAAAAGAGTGTCTGAGGAGGTGAGAAAGGTGTCAGAGAAAGAAAGGTGTCAGAGAAAGAAAGGTGTCAGAGAAAGCACCCTCTTCCCAAGGACAAGCATGATTATATCCACCCTTCTACCAAGGAAAGATCTCCCCTGGCATAGGATCCACAATGTCAACCAAAAAACATCCCTATGGAACTGCGCCTCACGTACCCTTCTATCAAACCCTTCTACCAAGGAAAGATCTCCCCTGGCATAGGATCCACAATGTCAACCAAAAAACATCCCTATGGAACTGCGCCTCACGTACCCTTCTATCAAACCCTTCTACCAAGGAAAGATCTCCCCTGGCATAGGATCCACAATGTCAACCAAAAAAAAATCCCTATGGAACTGCGCCTCACTACTAAATGTCAGCATCTCTCACCACCACAAGCTGACAATCGAGCATTTTGTAAGACAACGTACACATGATGGAGTCACAGTCTTTGCCAAGGACCTGAAGGATGTTAGGCAGTTCCACAATCATGCCAGCCGCTACAACATACAATACATACATTCTAGACGATTCTGTGCTTCCAACTTTGTGGCAACACTTTTGGGGGAACGCACTTAACCTGTTTCAGCATGACAATGCCTCCGTGCACAAAACGAGGTCCATACAGAAATGATTTCGTCGAGATCGATGTGGAAGAACTTGACTGGCCTCCACAGAGCCCTGACCTCAACTCAATCAAATACCTTTGGGATGAATTGGAATGCCGATTGCGAGCAGACCTAGTCGCCCAACATCAGTGCCCGACCTCATTAATGCTCTTGTAGCTGAATGGTAGTAATAGAAACAGCCCTGACCAGGAAGTGAACATCCCTCCTTATACCTGAGTCTCATCACTAGTAATAGAAACAGCCCTGACCAGGAAGTGAATATCCCTCCTTATACCTGAGTCTCATCACTAGTAATAGAAACAGCCCTGACAAGGAAGTGAATATCCCTCCTTATACCTGAGTCTCATCACTAGTAATAGAAACAGCCCTGACCAGGAAGTGAATATCCCTCCTTATACCTGTGTCTCATCACTAGTAATAGAAACAGCCCTGACCAGGAAGTGAATATCCCTCCTTATACCTGAGTCTCATCACTAGTAATAGAAACAGCCCTGACCAGGAAGTGAACATACCTCCTTATACCTGAGTCTCATCACTAGTAATAGAAACAGCCCTGACCAGGAAGTGAACATTCCTCCTTATACCTGAGTCTCATCACTAGTAATAGAAACAGCCCTGACCAGGAAGTGAACATTCCTCCTTATACCTGAGTCTCATCACTAGTAATAGAAACAGCCCTGACCAGGAAGTGAACATACCTCCTTATACCTGAGTCTCATCACTAGTAATAGAAACAGCCCTGACCAGGAAGTGAACATCCCTCCTTATACCTTAGTCTCATCACTAGTAATAGAAACAGCCCTGACCAGGAAGTGAACATTCCTCCTTATACCTGAGTCTCATCACTAGTAATAGAACCAGCCCTGACCAGGAAGTGAACATCCTTCCTTATACCTTAGTCTCATCACTAGTAATAGAAACAGCCCTGACCAGGAAGTGAACATTCCTCCTTATACCTGAGTCTCATCACTAGTAATATATAAATAGCCCTGACCAGGAAGTGAACATACCTCCTTATACATGAGTCTCATCACTAGTAATATATAAATAGCCCTGACCAGGAAGTGAACATACCTCCTTATACCTGAGTCTCATCACTAGTAAAATATAAATAGCCCTGACCAGGTAGATAATTAAAATGGAAAGGAGTTAGTGCATCTCTATCCAGCCTTAGACCTGTATTTTCTTAATGGCACGATTAGAGGAAAATTCTTTGGGAAGGTTCACCTACTGCTCAGCTCTTGGGACCAGTGTTGTTGACTATGCAATAGGGCACCTTCTTTTGGGCACCTTCTCCATTAGTGCATTTACTGTCAGACCGCAGACACCATATTGTCACGCCCTGGCCTTAGTTATCTTTATTTTCTGTAATATTTTGGTTAGGTCAGGGTGTGACAGGGGGGATGTTTGTGTTTTTGTCTTGTCTTGGGTGGTTGTAGTGTCTAGGGGGTTTTGTTAGTGTATGGGTTAGTGTTGAGTGTAGGTTTCTAGGTATGTCTATGGTTGCCTGAATGGTTCTCAATCAGAGACAGCTGTCATTCATTTGTCTCTGATTGGGAGCCATCTTTAAGGCAGCCATAGGCATTGGGCTGTTGTGGGTAATTGTCTATGTCTAACGTTAGTAGCTGTGTGTGCACTTTCGTTTGTAGCTTCACGTTCGTGGTTTATTGTTTTTGTATAGTGTTTGTTTCATCTTCGTCTCTAATAAAAGATGTATTCATATCACTCTGCGTTTTGGTCCGATCCATGCTCCTCCTCAGACGAGGAGGAGAACGAACGTGACACATATTCTGATCACTGTCAGATGAATGTTTTTTTAAAAGACTTCTCCACCCAAAGATCACACAAACAGAGGCCCTGTACACTGATTAATAAAACACAGAGAGTCCTGTAGACTGACTCATCTAACATACAGATGGGCCCCAGACAGTGCAACACACTTCAACACAGTATTGCACTGCCCAGAAATTACAACCTGTATTAATGATTTCCTTTCAAGTACATTCAGCCCAAACCTCCCTGACATATAATTGGTATGTGAACAAATTAAATGAGATCTTTCATAAAGCAGATTTATGCTCAATTTTAAAAAATGCTTCAAATTAGAAACCTCAAAATTTGATGCCAAAATGTAATCTCATAAGGAAAAATATTGATCTTTATCAAATAGAAGACATCACCAATCACAAGATAGAGAATTTCAGAAACAATATTGTGACACATTGAAAAGAATACAAACCAAAACCTAAGATGGAAGAAACGGAAGCATTTTGAGAACACTCTGAAAGAGATTGAAGACTCCATGGATGGAAACCAGTTCCGGGGGAAATGGAATGTTCTAGATGGAAAACAAGAGGAATGATCTAGTCATTCAAAATAACAACACTGGGAAAGATCACTTTTGAAAGTCTCTATGGAATAATACCATCAGAAAACCTTACTTTAAAACCACAAAAATATGCACAAAAAAAACCCTCTGCTCCCAAAATGAAAAACAACCAGAACACAACTGACAACCAAATTACACAGGCTGAACTTTGGAAGAAAACACAAAGCCTTAAACCTGGATAGGCATGTGGCCCTGACCGCATCAGGGATGAAATGCTTAAACACAGTACTCCTGAGCTTCAGGATGCCTTATTAAAACTATTCAACCTGGTTTCGGAGAGTGGCTGCTTCCCTGATATCTGGAACCAGGGCCTCATAACCCTCATACATAAAAAAGGTGACAAATTAGACCCTAATAACTATACTGGGATATGTGTCACCATTAACATTGGGAAACTGTTCTGCTGTATTCTCAATGACCGCTTACAGACCTTCCTCACACAACATAACGCTTTCAGCAACAAAAACAAATAGTCTTTCTACTCGAACAACAGAACATATCCACACATCAAACACACTAATAAATCAGCATGTTCATCAGAACAGCAGAGGAAAGGTGTTTGCATGTTTTGTTGATTGCAAGAATGCTTTTGAACCCATATGACATGATGGACTATATTACATAGTGGCGTCAGTGATCCTGCCGACCAAGGACGGGTCTGAGGAGCTATTTGGCGTCGCAGCTGGACATCAAGCTAGCGAGGTGTTCTTGAACGCAGCCCGCGACGCGGTTAGTCATTGTGGCTGGGACCGCGGATTGTCCCGGGTTTGTGGCTGTTTAGATCCTTGCTGTTTGTTGTTTTCAATCTTCCCTGTGACCTGCCCTGTTTGGAACGGCGAGGAGTAACAGCCTAAAATATGTTGCTAGCTACCATGACAAAGACCAAAGCCAGCGGGAGTACCGTTGAGGACAGGTCCAGTGGTGTCTCTCTATCACCGGTGAAGGATCTTTTAAACGAACAAAAATAGACCTACAAGCAGTTGTTACAACAACAAGAAAATAGTTTCAAGTGTTTTGTCCAAATACTGGTGGATTCTACTAATAAAAGAATGGACGACCTGACCAGAGAGGTGTAGGACCTGAAGAACAGTTTGTAGTTCTCCACGGGTCAGCTCGATGAGTTGAAACAGGTGAACGTCAAGATGGCAGAAATCTGGAAGTCACTGAGAAAGGGCATTAGTTCTGTGTGAATCAAGTTTAAAAAAATATATAGTTACAGTCTTGTCTCATTGATGCAACTCCCGTACGGACTCGGGAGAGGCGACGGTCGAGAGCCATGAGTCCTCCAAAACACGACCCGCACTGCTTCTAGACACAATGCTCGCTTAACCCGGAAGCCAGCCACACCAATGTGTCAGAGGAAACACCCTACACCTGGTGACCGTGTCAACGTGCATTTGCCCGGCACGCCACAGGAGTCGCTAGAGTGCAATGGGACAAGGATATCCCTGCCAGCCAAATCCTCCCCTAACCCAGATGGCGCTGGGCCAATTACGCGCCTCCCCATGGGTCTCCCAGTCGCGGCTGGTTGCGACAGAGCCTGGACTCGAACCAGGATCTCTAGTGGCACAGCTAGCAACTGCGATGCAGTGCCTTAGACCACTGCGCCACTCGGGGGGCCAGAACGGAGTTTTTTGCACAAGGGGTGAGACAAGGGTGCAGTTTAAGTCCAACCCCGTTCAACGTCTATATCAACGAACTAGCAGTGTTGTTGGACCAATCTGCAGCCCCTGGACTCAACCTCAAAGATGAGGTCAGATTCCTGCTCTACCCAGATGACCTTGTCCTACTGTCACTAACAGATCAAGGTCTACCCAGAAGACATTGTCCTACTGTCACTAACAGATCAAGGTCTACCCAGATGACCTTCTCCTACTGTCACCAACAGATCAAGGTCTACCCAGACGACCTTGTCCTACTGTCACTAACAGATCAAGATCTACCCAGATGACATTGTCCTACTGTCACTAACAGATCAAGGTCTACCCAGATGACATTGTCCTACTGTCACTAACAGATCAAGGTCTACCCAGAAGACATTGTCCTTCTGTCACCAACAGATCAAGGTCTACCCAGACGACCTTGTCCTACTGTCACCAACAGATCAAGGTCTACCCAGATGACATTATCCTACTGTCACTAACAGATCAAGGTCCACCCAGAAGACATTGTCCTTCTGTCACCAACAGATCAAGGTCTACCCAGACGACCTTCTCCTACTGTCACCAACAGATCAAGGTCTACCCAGACGACCTTCTCCTACTGTCACCAACAGATCAAGGTCTACCCAGAAGACCTTGTCCTACTGTCACCAACAGATCAAGGTCTACCCAGACGACCTTCTCCTACTGTCACCAACAGATCAAGGTCTACCTAGAAGACATTGTCCTACTGTCACTAACAGATCAAGGTCTACCCAGATGACCTTCTCCTACTGTCACTAACAGATCAAGGTCTACCCAGAAGACATTGTCCTACTGTCACTAACAGATCAAGGTCTACCCAGATGACCTTCTCCTACTGTCACTAACAGATCAAGGTCTACCCAGAAGACATTGTCCTACTGTCACCAACAGATCAAGGTCTACCCAGACGACCTTGTCCTACTGTCACCAACAGATCAAGGTCTACCCAGACGACCTTGTCCTACTGTCACCAACAGATCAAGGTCTACAGGAACAACTTAACATTCTTTATGAATGCAGAATCAACTGGACAATCAACATTGACTTTCAGAAAACCAAAGTTGTGATTTTCCAGAAAAAGGCTAGAAATCAGAGTAGCAGACACTCCTTCAAATTAGGAAATTTCCTGGTTAAACGTGTCCAATGGTACAGCTACCTGGGACAGGAAATACCCTGGTTGGACATGTCCAATGGTACAACTACCTGGGACAGGAAATACCCTGGTTGGACATGTCCAATGGTACAACTACCTGGGACAGGAAATACCCTGGTTAAACATGTCCAATGGTACAACTACATGGGACAGGAAATACCCTGGTTGGACATGTACAATGGTACAACTACCTGGGACTAATAATCAGTGTCTCTGGTGGATTTGGTCTTGCAGAGAATGCACTAAAATAAAAAGCCTGCAAAGCATTTTACTCCATTAAAAGACAATTCTAAAAAAAAAATGAATATTCCTATCCAAATCTGGTGAAAAATATTAAATAGTGTAATTTTACCAATTGTACTATATGGAAGTGAGGTTTAGGGACCAACTTGCAATTATGATTATAAGCATTGGGAGAAAAACCCTATAAAAATCTACATACAGAATTCTGCAGTATTATCCTAAATATCCAAAAGAAAGTACCAAATAATTAATGCAGAGCCGAAGTCAGTCAGTCAAATTGTTACAGAAATGAAAACCTCCTATTTGACAAATTGGGAAAATGAAACAAACACAGAATAAACGAAATTGCTGTTTGGCTTCAAAATATAATACAAATTGGAAGAATATCTCTACTCTGTCAGAGATACAAAACAGAGACAGATCCTGACCCTAGGCTCAGCGATCACTAGTGAAAGAAAGAGAGAGAAAGAGAGAGAGAGATTGAGAGTAAGAGAGAGAGATCTAGAGAGTAAGAGAGAGAGAAGGAAAGAGATCGAGAGAGTAAAAGAGAGAGCGATTAAGAGAGATGGAGGGGGAAGAGAGCGAGAGAGAGTAAGAGAGATGGAGAGAGTAAGAGAGAGATAGAGGGGGAAGAGAGAGAGATGGAGAGAGTAAGAGAGAGATGGAGGGGGAAGAGAGAGAGATGGAGAGAGTAAGAGAGAGATGGAGGGGGAAGAGAGAGAGAGAGAGAGAGAGTAAAAGAGATGGAGGGGGAAGAGAGAGGGCGAGAGAGAGTAAGAGAGATGGAGAGATTAAAAGAGAGATAGAGTAAGAGAGATGGAGGGGGAAGAGAGAGTAAGAGAGATGGAGGGGGAAAAGAGAGTAAGAGAGATGGAGAGAGTAAAAGAGAGATGGAGGGGGAAGAGAGAGAGAGAGTAAAAGAGATGGAGGGGGAAGGGAGAGAGATGTAGAGAGTAAAAGAGAGAGCGAGTAAGAGAGATGGAGAGATTAAAAGAGAGAGTAAGAGATACTGTTATACACACAGAGAGAGAGAGAGAGAGAGAGATAGAGAGATACTGTTATAGACAGAGAGAGAGAGAGGGAGAGAGAGATACTGTTATAGACAGAGAGAGAGAGAGAGAGAGAGAGAGAGAGAGAGAGAGAGAAAGAGAGATGGAGGGGGAAGAGAGCGAGAGAGAGAGAGTAAGAGAGATGGAGGGGGAAGAGAGAGAGAGAGAGAGAGAGAGAGAGAGAGAGAGAGAGAGAGAGAGAGAGAGAGAGAGAGTAAAAGAGATGGAGGGGGAAGAGAGAGAGAGAGAGTAAAAGAGAGATGGAAAGAGTAAAAGAGAGAGAGAGAGAGATGGAGAGATGGAGGGGGAAGAGAGATGGAGAGATTAAAAGAGAGAGAGAGTAAGAGAGATGGAGGGGGAAGAGAGAGTAAGAGAGATGGAGGGGGAAAAGAGAGTAAGAGAGATGGAGAGAGTAAAAGAGAGATGGAGGGGGAAGAGAGATAGAGAGAGTAAAAGGGATGGAGGGGGAAGGGAGAGAGATGGAGAGAGTAAGAGAGAGAGAGAGTAAGAGAGATGGAGAGATTAAAAGAGAGAGTAAGAGATACTGTTATACACACAGAGAGAGAGAGAGAGAGAGAGGGAGAGAGAGATACTGTTATAGACAGAGAGAGAGAGAGAGAGAGAGAGAGAGAGAGAGAGAGAGAGAGAGAGAGAGAGAGAGAGAGAGCGAGAGAGAGAGAGACAGAGAGAGCGAGAGAGAGAGAGATACTGCTATAGAGAGAGAGAGAGAGAGAGAGAGAGATAGAGAGAGAGAGAGAAAGAGAGAAACAGAGAGAGAGAGAGAAACAGAGAGAGAGAGAGAAGGAAACTGCTCAGTGATTTCCCCATGAGAGACAGAAATACTGCAAAAGCAAAAGGACCCCCAAAACATGTCAACAGACTTACCAAACATCCAGACATCACTAGCCGTTGTGAAGCGTCTGAAGTTAATGGATTCTGGAGCCATCCATTTTATAGGTAATCGGCTCACTGAAGCTGTGGAAGTGACGCAGAAAGACAGTGGAAATGTTTTGTATGTACATGTATTTAGCCTGTGTGGGGCCAGTATTTAAGAGAACACAGACAGACCAACAACCACTCCATGGGAGAATCTCAATTACATTTCCTTGATTCCTTGCATCCTCTCGCCTCCTTCTCAAAACCCATTGGATGAGAAGGTCAGAAGTCCCGCCCATCTGACTTTCTCATCCAATGGGTTTAAAAAAAAAATGAGACGTGGTGAGAGGACGCGAGAAATCAAGGAAATGACATTGAGATTCTCCCCATACCCTTGTAATACTCTTCTTCCTCGATGTATCTGGACAGACCAAAGTCTCCCAGCCTAACACAGTCTGCTGTGGCCACCAGCACGTTCCTCACCGCTATGTCCCTGTTGGGACACAATAAACAGGTTAGTTGAAACAGGGAGGTACTACCTGAAGTTGTCCAATAAGAACACAGGGTTTTTGTCATCTGTTGTAAGATGTTTAGCTACGGTGTGCTCTAATGAACACGACCCTGTTCTCTGGGTTAGAGGAATATGGGTGTCAATGTGGCTGTCCTACCTGTGCTTTGTCTCTGTGGGGACACAACATGTTACCATGATGATGTCATGCTGTGTTTCTACCATGTTGTGTTGTCATGCTGTGTTGCTACCATGCTTTGTTGTTGTCATGTTGTGTTGCTACCATGCTGTGTTGTTGTCATGTTGTTGTCATACTGTGTTGCTACCATGCT
This sequence comes from Salvelinus fontinalis, assembly GCF_029448725.1. Classification (NCBI taxonomy): domain Eukaryota; kingdom Metazoa; phylum Chordata; class Actinopteri; order Salmoniformes; family Salmonidae; genus Salvelinus; species Salvelinus fontinalis. The sequence continues at coordinate 40,463,292 of NC_074691.1, read as the reverse complement.
GTGTTGTTGTCATGTTGTTGTCATGTTGTGTTGAACCATGCTGTGTTGTTGTCATGTTGTTGTCATACTGTGTTGCTACCATGCTTTGTTGTTGTCATGTTGTGTTGCTACCATGCTGTGTTGTTGTCATGTTGTTGTCATACTGTGTTGCTACCATGCTGTGTTGTTGTCATGTTGTGTTGTTGTCATACTGTGTTGCTACCATGCTGTGTTGTTGTCATGTTGTGTTGTTGTCATACTGTGTTGCTACCATGCTGTGTTGTTGTCATGTTGTGTTGTTGTCATACTGTGTTGCTACCATGCTGTGTTGTTGTCATGTTGTTGTCATACTGTGTTGCTACCATGCTGTGTTGTTGTCATGTTGTCATACTGTGTTGCTACCATGCTGTGTTGTCATGTTGTGTTGTTGTCATGTTGTGTTGAACCATGCTGTGTTGTTGTCATGTTGTGTTGTTGTCATACTGTGTTGCTACCATGCTGTGTTGTTGTCATGTTGTTGTCATGTTGTGTTGTTGTCATACTGTGTTGCTACCATGCTGTGTTGTTGTCATGTTGTGTTGTCATGTTGTGTTGTCATGTTGTGTTGTCATGTTGTGTTGTTGTCATGTTGTGTTGTCATGTTGTGTTGCTACCATGCTGTGTTGTCATGCTGTGTTGTTGTCATGTTGTGTTGTCATGTTGTGTTGCTACCATGCTGTGTTGTCATGTTGTGTTGTTGTCATGTTGTGTTGAACCATGCTGTGTTGTTGTCATGTTGTGTTGTTGTCATACTGTGTTGCTACCATGCTGTGTTGTTGTCATGTTGTTGTCATGTTGTGTTGCTACCATGCTGTGTTGTCATGTTGTGTTGTTGTCATGTTGTGTTGTCATGTTGTGTTGCTACCATGCTGTGTTGTCATGTTGTGTTGCTACCATGCTGTGTTGTCATGTTGTGTTGTCATGTTGTGTTGTTGTCATGTTGTGTTGTCATGTTGTGTTGCTACCATGCTGTGTTGTCATGTGTTGCTGCCATGCTGTGTTGTCATGTTGTGTTGCTACCATGCTGTGTTGTCATGTTGTGTTGTTGTCATGTTGTGTTGAACCATGCTGTGTTGTTGTCATGTTGTGTTGTTGTCATACTGTGTTGCTACCATGCTGTGTTGTTGTCATGTTGTGTTGAACCATGCTGTGTTGTCATGTTGTGTTGTTGTCATGTTGTGTTGAACCATGCTGTGTTGTTGTCATGTTGTTGTCATGTTGTGTTGCTACCATGCTGTGTTGTCATGTTGTGTTGTTGTCATGTTGTGTTGAACCATGCTGTGTTGTTGTCATGTTGTTGTCATGTTGTGTTGCTACCATGCTGTGTTGTTGTCATGTTGTTGTCATGTTGTGTTGAACCATGCTGTGTTGTTGTCATGTTGTTGTCATGTTGTGTTGCTACCATGCTGTGTTGTCATGTTGTGTTGCTACCATGTTGTCATGTTGTGTTGCTACCATGTTGTCATGTTGTGTTGCTACCATGCTGTGTTGTCATGTGGTGTTGCTACCATGTTGTCATGTTGTGTTGCTACCATGCTGTGTTGTCATGTTGTGTTGCTACCATGCTGTGTTGTCATGTGGTGTTGCTACCATGCTGTGTTGTCATGTTGTGTTGCTACCATGCTGTGTTGTCATGTTGTGTTGCTACCATGCTGTGTTGTCATGTTGTGTTGCTACCATGCTGTCTTGTCATGTTGTTGTCATGTTGTGTTGTAGTCTTAGGTCTTTATGTAGTGCTGTGGTATCTCTCTTGTCCTTATGTGTATTTTGTCTTACACCTTTACTCTGAGCCCCCGTCGTCGCTTTTTGCCTCTTGATAGGCCGTCATTGTAAATAAGAATTACGTTCTTAATTGACTTGCCTAGTTAAATAAAGGTTGAATAAATATAAACAACAAGAGTTATGGGGCAGAAATACTACTTTACATCATGGACGTCGACACCGAGTGTACACAACATTGACATCTGCTCTTTCCATGACACGGGCTGACCAGGTGAATCCAGGTGAAAAGCTATGATCCCTTATTGATGTCACTTGTTAAATCCACTTCAAATCAGTGTTGATGAAAAGGGAGGAGACGGGTTAAATGATTTTAAAGCCTCGAAGACAATTGAGACATGGATTGTGTGTATGTGTGCCATTCAGAGGGTGAATGGGTAAGATATAGATATATACAGTAAATGCCTTTGAATGGGGTATGGGTAGTAGGGGCCAGGCACATCCCACTCATGAGTTTCTTGTGTGTATCAAGAATGGTCCACCACCCAAAGGACATCCAGCCAACTTGACTGTGGGAAGCATTGGAGTCAACATGGGCCAGCATCCCTGTGGAATGCTATCGACACCTTGTCGGGTGGTAGTGCAACTCAATATTAGGAAGGTGTTCTTAATGTTTTGTATACTCTGTGTCTGTTTTACATATCTAAGAGTGTGATGAAGTGTTTTCTGAAGAGGAATTGTCACACCCTGACCTTAGAGAGCTTTTTATGTCTCTATTTAGGTTTGGTCAGGGTGTGATTTGGGGTGGGCATTCTATGTTCTTTTTTCTATGATTTGTATTTCTGTGTGTTTGGCCGGGGTGTGGTTCTCAATCAGGGACAGCTGTCTATCGTTGTCTCTGATTGAGAACCATACTTAGGTTGCCTTTTTCCCACCTGTATTTGTGGGTAGTTGTCTATGTGTTGTTGCCCGTCAGAACTCATTTTTTGTATAGCCTCACGGTTCGTTTGTTAGTTTGTTTAGTGTTCGTTCTTTTAATAAATTAGTATGTACACATCCCACGCTGCGCCTTGGTCTCCTCTCTTTGACGGCCGTGACAGGAATATGGTGGCCAACATGGAATATGGGTGTCAAGATGGCCGCCCTACCTGTTTGGGAAAAGCTATACGGACAAGCCTGGTGCCCAAATTGATGACGTATGAGAGTCAAGCAGAGATGAATGGATTCGGGTTCAGTCAGTCGTCAGTGATGAGGCCCTTCCCAGCTAGCTTGTTTATGCTGACTAGCTGGCAACAACAGAATCATTGCGCTAGTTAATACTCAATAAAAGAAAGGGATGTTTATTTTGATGGGTGAGGGAGGGAGAAATAACTTGTAGTATTGGTCACCTTCTGGATGCCACCGTGACATGCCAATTAGCTAACATAACGATAAGCCGGTGTGAATGACCAGTACAACGGTGTATCGAGGTACTTCCCACTGGGCTAACGTAGCGATAAGCCGGTGTGAATGACCAGTACAACAGTGTATCGAGGTACTTCCCACTGGGCTAACGTAGCGATAAGCCGGTGTGAATGACCAGTACAACAGTGTATCGAGGTACTTCCCACTGGGCTAACGTAGCGATAAGCCGGTGTGAATGACCAGGACAACGGTGGTGTATCGAGGTACTTCCCACTGGGCTAACGTAGCCAATTTTGATACAGCCCACTTTATTATATTCAGAGTAGGATAGCAGCCCACACAAGAAATAACTTTGTAATATTGGTAGTAACCATCTGGATGTGACTGATGTCTACTGATCAATGGAGATACTTTGTGCTGCAAGCCAGTAGCAGAAGAACATGGCACACAATGTGTCCTTTGTTCCTGTTCCTGCTTGCCGACTAATGCTGAGCACTGCTGTCCTGCAGTAAAGGAGAGGGAAGTAGTTAGAAGTTGAAGCTAATATCAGGGCAGTAAAGGAGAGGGAACTAGTTAGAAGTTGAAGCTAATATCAGGCCAGTAAAGGAGAGTGAACTAGTTAGAAATTGAAGCTAATATCAGGCCAGTAAAGGAGAGGGAACTAGTTAGAAGTTGAAGCTAATATCAGGCCAGTAAAGGAGAGTGAACTAGTTAGAAATTGAAGCTAATATCAGGCCAGTAAAGGAGAGGGAAGTAGCAAGATAGTGTAGCTAATATCAGGTCAGTAAAGGAGAGGGAAGTAGTTAGAAGTTGAAGCTAATATCAGACCAGTAAATGAGAAGGAAGTAGTTAGAAGTTGAAGCTAATATCAGGCCAGTAAAGGAGAGGGAAGTAGTTAGATAGTGTAGCTAATATCAGGCCAGTAAAGGAGAGGGAAGTAGTTAGAAGTTGAAGCTAATATCAGGCCAGTAAAGGAGAGTGAAGTAGTTAGATAGTGTAGCTAATATCAGGTCAGTAAAGGAGAGGGAAGTAGTTAGAAGTTGAAGCTAATATCAGACCAGTAAATGAGAAGGAAGTAGTTAGAAGTTGAAGCTAATATCAGGCCAGTAAAGGAGAGGGAAGTAGTTAGAAGTTGAAGCTAATATCAGGGCAGTAAAGGAGAGGGAACTAGTTAGAAGTTGAAGCTAATATCAGGCCAGTAAAGGAGAGGGAAGTAGTTAGATAGTGTAGCTAATATCAGGCCAGGGTGACAGGATAAAGCACATTTATTGTAGTGATTTTTACAGAAAATGTTAAACTACGGCATTAACATCAACATAAAAATAAATAAACAATTACTCTTCGACAAGTTTCAAATTCTCGTTGAAGTTTCTAGCCACACGCATGAACTAGCTAGCTGGGATGACTGACTCAACTGAATCAGTTTGTCCCCACTCTACTCTCGCTGCGTGACATACGCCATCAATTTTGGGACCCCAGGCGTGTCCGTATAGCCTCCCCCTACCTGTGCACCATGTTGATTCCTTCCAGGTAGACCAGAGCTTTACAAATCTGCAGGCTGAAGAGGACCAGCGTTATGTTGGTCAGCTTGTGCTTGTTCTCTTCTAGGTAGTTGCCCAGCTGGAAGACAGATGGAACAGAATGATAGGGCAGCTACCAGCTAGCAGGCAGGAGAAGCTGGTAGAGAAGCGCCTGGAGAGTCACTGGTTTGAATCCCAGGTCTGACAGGAGAAATTGTGCTATAAGTCAAGTGTATCTGAGTTTCCAAGTTCATTTTGGCTACTGTTGTCTCACTTAGCCATACTGGTAGAGGTCCATGACGATTCACACATCATGGAAAAAAACATAGCATTATGGCTAACAACATAGCATCATGGCTAACAACATAGTGTCATGGCTAACAGCATAGCATAATGGCTAACAACATAGCGTCATGGCTAACAGCATAGCATAATGGCTAACAACATAGCGTCATGGCTAACAGCATAGCATAATGGCTAACAACATAGCGTCATGGCTAACAGCATAGCATAATGGCTAACAACATAGCGTCATGGGTAACAGCATAGCATAATGGCTAACAACATAGCGTCATGGTAACAGCATAGCATAATGACTAACAACTTAGGATGCATTCGTTAATTCACTCTGCAGTGCCAGAGAGAGTCAATTCAGAGTGTTGACAGATTGTCCGTTTGTAAATTCAGAGCTTTTCGCTCTCGGAGCGTTCAGAGCGCACACTGGACACTCTGGCCCGAGGAGTAGGGTTGATCTGAGCATTCTGACCTCACAACAGCAGTCAAGCACCCAAGCTAACTGGCTAAAGTTAGCTAGCTTGCTAGCTACTTCCAGACACAAATGAGAGAACACTTCACTCTGACCATTTTACTCCCTCTAGCAGAGCTGGTTAGGCTGTTTTCATGTTATCCAGAGCGTTGGTGACTGTAACTGGGCTGCTGGCCACAATTTAATTACACGTTTTTTGACGACTTTTACTGACCCCGGCCATATTCAACAGGTGTTGAGCGTTCGTAAATTCATCAGTTATTCTGCACTCTGGCACACTCAGACGAGAGTGCTCTGAAATCAGAGTAGATAGCCAGAGCGAATTTACAAACGCACCCATAGTGTCATGGCTAACAACATAGTATGGCTGTGGTTCTCACCTCTCCATACTGGTATAACTCCATGACAATCCACACAGGGTCTTCCTCTATGACACCGATCAGACTGACGATATGGGGGTGCTTCAAGTTCTTCATGATCACTGGAGAATAGACAGGTTTAACCATTCAACTTTTCCTTACATTTTTATATGAAGGCTACATTAGAATAGGGATACACAGGGGCGCAACTTCCACTGGGTACGGGGGGGACATGTACCCCCCCCCCCCCCCCATTGTAAAATTGCATTTTTGCCCCCCCAGTTTTATCATTGGAATGTGATACAAAACAAGGCTATGGTGTGCTTTGGGACCATGCGGACACCGCCGAGGGGTCGGGTAGGCTGTTTGGAGTGTTTATCCGACTGGATATTATAATAATACTTACTAATAGTATGTATACCACAGCATCGTTGTTTCTGATTGGTCAGAAGGGCATTCTAGAATGTACATTAATAACCAGATATCGGGACAGTTGGGAAAAGATATCGGGACAGTTGGGAAAAGATATCGGGACAGTTGGGAAAAGATATCGGGACAGTTGGGAAAAGATATCGGGACAGTTGGGAAAAGATATCGGGACACCTTGCAATCGTGACGCAATATGCACCTACACATGCAGACTGTACCTCCTACAACGTTACAGAAAGATAAACCAACAACCACTAATACTGAAATAGGATACTCCCACGTGTTTCTAGTGTCACCGGCTATTTTCAGCAACTAGTATTTTTTTAAATTTGCCTGTCATATTGGCAGGTTGACTAGAAACAAACTATTTAGCTCGCTTCTAGCCTAGTGTTTGATATGCTATGCAATCTCCTTGTAATGAACAGTGTCGAGTGTCCTGACGAGAAGGAAAACTTTCCTAGCTGTGCCAGGCAAAATCGGGCATCACCAGCTCATTGCTATGGATGTATCCAAATGAATGACAATAGAAAAGATCTTCAATAAATACAAATGCAGCTACTTTGCTGTTATTCTGGCTGCAGATGTTGTTGGCCACCTAACAAGCAAGGGACAAGAACATTGCCAGAGAGCATGGCTATGGAACATACAGGATGAACAACTTGGTCCATAAATATATCTCTAGCAACCAATTATTTATACCGGTAAACGTGTGCTTTAGTATTGTTTGTGGTATAAGCGGGATAAACATCTCCGTTCTGTACATTACTTTGGAAAAATTAACTCCGCAAACTCAGCTCCGCCTCGTCCCGGTGCATCATCCATTATTTCCAAGGTAATGTACAGAACGGAGATGTTAATCCCTAACGTATTCCCAAATGTAAATGTAACGTATTGTCTCTACAGATCAGGTCTGTTGATGCTTATTCAAGTGATCATGAAGTGTTCAAAAAACAAAGTAAGTAGCATTGCGAGTCTTGTCTTGTGTGAGCCAGGATGGAGCCTATCTCCTGTTTCTGTAGCGCGAAGCAGCTTGATGTAGCCTACAAGTAGACCCCCTGAACCGTACACTAGTCTATCGCAGGGCCACACCCACAATCTCTTCTTAATGCTGTGTGCCAAGAAGTGGGTATACTCTAATTTGGCCAAAACAAATTCCCATATTGCTTGAAGATAGTGGGTATACTCTAATTTTGCCAGAACAAATTCCCATATTGCTTAAAACAAATTCCCATATTGCTTGAAGAAGTGGGTATACTCAAATTTTTCTAAATCAAATTCCCATATTGCCTAAAACAATTTCCCATATTGCTTAAAACAAATTCCCATATTGCTTAAAACAAATTCCCATATTGCTTGAAGAAGTGGGTATACTCAAATTTTGCCAAAACAAATTCCCATATTGCTTGAAGAAGTGGGTATACTCGAATTTTTCCAAAACAAATTCCCATATTGCCTAAAACAAATTCCCATAATGCCTGAAGAAGTGGGTATAGTCAAATTGACAGATTTCCCATATTATGAAAAAAATATTTGATAAAATATTGAATTCGGCCTTTACTACTACAGCCTATAAAATCTAATTCAATAACACATTCATTAATGACAATAAAAGACTGTCAAGAAAAAAGGTTTTGAAGTGTCTGTTCTATATCTTGGACATATAAGAAAGCTCAGGTATTATTTTAGTTATTTTTGGAAACAGATTTAACCCCTTATTTTTGTTGGCACAAAACTACCTCCATAATTCCTTTTATTTGTATGAGTTACCGTGGTTACCTTCAGACTAGTCCTGTGACACTTGTTGGGGTCGTAGAGCAAAACGGAGAACACCATCGTGTCCGGGAGAATCTCATCTTTCCACATTAGTTTTGTAGGCCAAACTGTTTTTGTGAGAAGATTTTCAGGATGTCTCGTGGTCTGACAAACACCGTTGTAGCTCTGCCACCTTCCACCGCAGACGAGGAAGGCCGAGGATGCAGTGGATTGAGATCCAGCCCATTACAAAAATATATATTACTGACCATTTTGATGGGGATATTTTTAATTAGGGTACTTAGATTGACGCACAGGTGCGTCAAAAAACTATTTTTAAACCACATCAGGAGACCACTTTTGAGGTCTGCAAAAAAAATTAAGAAATTACACCACCGGTGCCAAGCAGGGTCCCATTTTTACAGTCTTTGGTATGACTTGGCCGGGGATCCCAACTTTTCAACCTCAGGGCGGACACTCTAACCACAAGGCTAGTGAGTTGGTGAAGTGTGATCAGTATTTTCTCTGTACCTGCTTCACTCATGAACTTCTCCATGATGTCAGGTGAAGAGTCTTTACACGTCTTCACCGCCACGCTTAGCCTCTCCCCATTCTGGTTCACAAACACAGAGACCACACACACACACACACACACACACACACACACACACACACACACACACACACACACACACACACACACACACACACAGTGAGATCAATATTGTGTTTAGTTAAACACATTTGAGGTGTTATAATTGACTGTATGAGTAGGGTGTAAGGAAATAGACTTGCCGATTTCTTGTACATTCCTTCATAGACCTCCCCAAAAAAACCCTCGCCAAGTATCCGTCCCAGAACAATTTCATCTCTGTCGATTCCATACTTCACCACTGGAACCAAGTATACAACAACACCATGAGTAGCTGTCATGGAACTTAAAACTTAGAATATACAGTAGATCATAGAGCATACAGTAGATCATGGAACATACAGTAGATCATAGAACATACAGCAGATCATAGAACAGATCATAGAACATACAGTAGATCATAGAACATACAGTAGATCATAGAACATACAGTAGATCATAGAACATACAGCAGATCATGGAACACACAGTAGATCATGGAACATACAGTAGATCATAGAACACACAGTAGATCATAGAACATACAGTAGATCATAGAACATAGAGTAGATCATAGAACATACAGTAGATCATAGAACATACAGTAGATCATAGAACATACAGTAGATCATAGAACATACAGTAGATCATGGAAGGCAAATCTGAGGAAAACGCTAACGAAGTTCTAGCAACACATTGCTTGTAGTACTCGAGCATCAAAAACTCTCGACCACTGTTACACTCCCTTCCGGGATGGCTACAAGGCCCTCCCCCGACCTCCCTTCGGCAAATCAGATCACAACTCCATCCTGCTCCTCCCTTCCTATTGGCAGAAACTCAAACAGGAAGTACCCGTGCTAAGGTCTATTCAACACAGGTCTGAACAATCGGAATATATGCTCCCAAGGACTGTGGGCTCTCGTTCTCTGTGGCCGACGTGAGTAAGTCCTTTAAGCGTGTTAACCTTCGCAAGGCTGCCGGCACAGACGGCATCCCTTGCCGCGTCCTCAAAGCATGCGCAGACCAGCTGGCTGAAGTGTTCACGGACATATTCAATCTCTCCCTATCTCAGTCTGCTATCCCCACTTGCTTCAAGATGTCCACCATTGTTCCTGTACCCAAGAAAGCAAAGTTAACTGAACTAATTGACTATCATGAAGTGCTTTGAGAGGCAAGTTAATCACATCACCTCCCCCTTACCAGCCACCCTAGACACACTTCAATTTGCATACCATCTCAATAGATCCACAGACAATGCAATCACCATCGCACTGCACACTGCCCTAACCCATCTGGACAAGAGGAATACCTATGTGAGAATGCTGTTCATCGACTACAGCTCAGCGTTCAACACCTTAGTGCCTTCCAAGCTCATTATCAAGCTCGGGGCCCTGGATCTGAACCCCGCCCTGTGCAACTGGGTCCTGGACTTCCTGACGGGCCGCACCCAGGTGGTGAGGGTAGGTAACAACATCTCCACTACGCTGATCCTCAACACAGGGGCCCCACAAGGGTGCGTGCTCAGCCCCCCCCCCCCCCCCTGCATGCCTCTAACTAAATCATCAAGTTTGCAGACGACACAACAGTAGTAGGACTGATTACCAACAATGGCGAGATAGCCAACAGGGAGGAGGTGAGGGCTCTGGCAGAGTGGTGCCAGGAAAATAACCTCTCCGTCAACATCAAACAAAACGAAGGAGCTGATTATGGACTTCAGGAAACGTACTACTTACCAGACCGCGGTCGTTCATCAATCTCAGTGTAGATTTCAGATCCTGAACGATTGGATATTTAATGATGTCAATTTGTGGTCAAAACAGATGGGTCAAACTTGAGACATTGCCCCAACCCCACAGCCACTGCACTGATTTGAACAATGATTAATAATGAATCATGATACTTCGTCAAACAAAGATGAAAGCAGTCTTGGTAGATAATAACTCACCCGTGCTATATCTGAAGCAACCTGTGTTTGCCATTTGACTACAGAGTGGGAGGAGAGACAGTCAGAGGAGGCGAGGAGAGGAATCATCAATCCTGGGTTTATAGTTCCTCAATGCACCAGGCGCACACCGTTACAATAACACGACCTGTCTCGTTGGTAAATCTATCCCGAAAGACTCACTTTTCACTTGAGCTTATATCCGATGTTCCAACAACTACTCTCTCAATATGTACAGTTCAGTTTCAGCATAGTGATTTGTTATAGAAATGACACAAAACACCAAAATATTAAGCTTTGTTCAATCCACTCACTTTGTTGGTAGATCTGGAAGGGAACTTCGTAGATTGGCGTCTATGGGGTCATGGTAGAAACACGGTGTTACTTCACATTGCTTCAAAAGACTTAACGAGAAATGAGGAAACCAAGTTAGACCATTGTGATGCACTCTTTCAGTGTTTCCCCTAACCATTATATAGACGGGGTGAACGTCCTGATCCCCTTTACCTTTGTTTGGTCTGACGATGAACGACTCGTCAGTGGCGTGCTCCAAACGACAGTAACCATCAATAAGGTCCACCATGTTCTCTGCCATCGCAAACTTAGTCACGTTGATAGACAGAGGCTGACGAAGATGATACAAACCATTCACATTACTGACAATTACAAATCACATTACAAACACTATATAGCATTATGCTGTCATAAGGGTCATAGACCTATAGGCTTTCAGGGCAAACTATTATTTAAGATGCAGGCCTTTAACTCAGCTATCACGTCAATAAAAATGTTGCGTGTTTTTTGTTGTTGTTGTTGATATACACACAGATCTCAAGTTATGACTCAGGGCCTCAGGGTATTCACAAAGTCTCTCAGAGTAGAAGTACTGATCCTAGATCAGGTTTAAATAACTATGTATTATGATCTAAAGGCAATACTGATCCTAGATCAGGTTTAAATGACTATGTATTATGATCTAAAGGCAATACTGATCCTAGATCAGGTTTAAATGACTATGTATTATGATCTAAAGGCAATACTGATCCTAGATTAGTACTCTGAGACCATTAATGAATAATGGGTCCAGGCCTCACTGTGTCCTGATTTAAGCAGTGCTAATAAAGTTTATTTCTATATTTTTAAATGTGTACCTGTCTGGCTCCGTCTATGTCAAGATTGAGGAGGGCTTTGTTGTCACTCTGAGATAAACACTTGATGCTCTTGATCTGTTTGAAGTTCGCTAGACACACAGGCTGGGGGGGTATAAGAGAGAAACAATTAGCTGATACACTTAAAAGCCTCAGGTGTAGGGTGAAGTTGCCTCGTAGACACTGACCTTGGGTCAGTTTAGCATTTTCCCCACTAATGGTTAGGGTAAGTATTGGGGAAGGGGAAGCTGATCCTAGATCTGTCCCTAAGGGAAACGTCACCCTGGAGCCCACCCAGGCTGGGGATGGGACAGATGGGGATGAGGAAGAGATGTATTACCTCTCCAAAGAGAGACACCCTTGCAGCAGGTCTCAACGAGGAATGTTCCTTCTTTAGTTTTTTTGTAGAAGGATATAAATGTGTAGGCTGAAAATACCCTCATATATATATATATATACACAGTTGAAGTTTACATACACCTTAGCCAAATACATTTAAACGCAGTTTTTCACAATTCCTGACATTTAATCCTAGTAAAAAGTATCTGTCTTAGGTCAGTTAGGATCCCCACTTTATTTTAAGAATGTAAAATGTCAGAATAATAGTAGAGAGAATGATTTATTTCAGATTTCATTTCTTTCATCACATTCCCAGTGGGTCAGAAGTTTATATACATTCAATTAGTGTTTGGTAGCATTGCCTTTAAATTGTTTAACTTGAGTCAAACGTTGCGGGTAACCTTCCACAAGCTTCCCACAATAAGTTGGGTGAATTTTGGCCCATTCCTCCTGACAGAGCTGGTGTAACTGAGTCAGGTTTGTAGGCCTCCTTGCTCGCACACGCTTTTTCAGTTCTGCCCACAAATCTTCTATTGGATTGAGGTCAGGGCTTTGTGATGGCCACTCCAATACCTTGACATTGTTGTACTTAAGCCATTTTGCCAAAACTTTGGAAGTATGCTTGGGGTCATTGTCCATTTGGAAGACCCATTTGCAACCAATATTTAACTTCCTGACTGATGTCTTGAGATGTTGCTTCAATATTTCCACACAATTTCCCTTCCTCATGATGTCATCTAGTTTGTGAAGTGCACCAGTCCCTCCTGCAGCAAAGCAGCCCCACAACATGATGCTGCCAACCCCGTGCTTCACAGTTGGAATGGTGTTCTTCGGCTTGCAAGCCTCTCCCTTTTCCCTCCAAACATAACGATGGTCATTATGGCCAAACAGATGAAACCAAGATCTTTGGCCTGAATGCCAAGCATCATGTCTGGAGGAAACCTGGCACCATCCCTACGGTGAAGCATGGTGGTGGCAGCATCATGCTGTGAGGATGTTTTTCAGCGGCAGGGACTGGGAGACCAGTCAGGATCCAGGCAAAGATGAACGGAGCAAAGTACAGAGAGATCCTTGATGAAAACCTGCTCCAGAGCGTTCAGGACTTCAGACTGGGGCGAAGGTTCACCTTCCAACAGGACAGTGACCCTAAGAACACAGCCAAGACAACGCAGGAGTGGCTTCAGGACAAGTCTCTGAACGTCTTTGAGGGGCCCAGCCAGAGCCCGGACTTGAACCCGATCGAACATCTCTGGAGAGACCTGAAAATAGCTTTGCAGCAACGCTCCCCATCTAACCTGACAGAGTTTGAGAGGATCTGCAGAGAGGAATTGGAGAAACTCCCCAAATACAGGTGTGCCAAGCTTGTAGCATCATACCTAAGAAGACTTGAGGCTGTAATCGCTGCCAAAGGTGCAATTACAAAGTACTGATTAAAGGGTCTGAATACTAATGTAAATGTGATGTTTCTGTTTTTTTATTTTTAATACATTTATGGGGTATTGTGTGTAGATTGATGAGGGAAAAAACAATTTAATCCATTTTAGAATAAGAATGTAACATAACAAAATGTAGAAAAAGTCAAGGGGTCTGAATATTTTCCGAAAGCCCTTTAAACAGTTAACATCCTGCTTACCACTGAGTCTTTATGGGTGCGTTGGCGAATGCCATGTATACAGCTAACATCCTGCTTACCACTGAGTCTTTATGGGTGCGTTGGCGAATGCCATGTATACAGTTAACATCCTGCTTACCGCTGAGTCTTTATGGGTGCGTTGGCGAATGCCATGTATACAGTTAACATCCTGCTTACCACTGAGTCTTTATGGGTGCGTTGGCGAATGCCATGTATACAGTTAACATCCTGCTTACCGCTGAGTCTTTATGGGTGCGTTGGCGAATGCCATGTATACAGTTAACATCCTGCTTACCACTGAATCTTTATGGGTGCGTTGGCGAATGCCATGTATACAGTTAACATCCTGCTTACCACTGAATCTTTATGGGTGCGTTGGCGAATGCCATGTATACAGTTAACATCCTGCTTACCGCTGAGTCTTTATGGGTGCGTTGGCGAAAGCCCTTTAAACAGTTAACATCCTGCTTACCGCTGAGTCTTTATGGGTGCGTTGGCGAATGCCCCTGGCTCCAATCACCAGCTCTACTGACAGACTCCAGCCTTGCTGTGGACAAACAGTGAATGAAAGTTAACTTTCATTTCTTGACAAACTTCAGACTGTAATTGTAGATTCTTGTAACCCCACTAAAAAAACATCAGCAGTTACGAACGAATTAGGAAAGTCCACACTTGGGTATTTGCAGTGCATTTGAGCTCAGGTGTTTGCAGTGCATTTGAGGTCAGGTGTTTGCAGTGCATTTGAGGTCAGGTGTTTGCAGTGCATTTGAGGTCAGGTGTTGGCAGTGCATTTGAGGTCAGGTGTTCGCAGTGCATTTGTAGTCAGGTGTTTGCAGTGCATTTGAGGTCAGGTGTTGGCAGTGCATTTGAGGTCAGGTGTTTGCAGTGCATTTGAGGTCAGGTGTTTGCAGTGCATTTGAGGTCAGGTGTTTACAGTGTATTTGAGGTCAGGTGTTTGCAGTGCATTTGAGGTCAGGTGTTTGCAGTGCATTTGTAGTCAGGTGTTTGCAGTGCATTTGAGGTCAGGTGTTGGCAGTGCATTTGAGGTCAGGTGTTTGCAGTGCATTTGAGGTCAGGTGTTTGCAGTGCATTTGAGGTCAGGTGTTGGCAGTGCATTTTAGGTCAGGTGTTTACAGTGCATTTGAGGTCAGGTGTTCGCAGTGTATTTGAGGTCAGGTGTTTGCAGTGCATTTTAGGTCAGGTGTTCGCAGTGCATTTGAGGTCAGGTGTTTGCAGTGCATTTGAGGTCAGGTGTTGGCAGTGCATTTTAGGTCAGGTGTTTACAGTGCATTTGAGGTCAGGTGTTCGCAGTGTATTTGAGGTCAGGTGTTTGCAGTGCATTTTAGGTCAGGTGTTTACAGTGTATTTGAGGTCAGGTGTTTACAGTGCATTTGAGGTCAGGTGTTTACAGTGCATTTGAGGTCAGGTGTTTGCAGTGCATTTGAGGTCAGGTGTTCGCAGTGTATTTGAGGTCAGGTGTTTACAGTGCATTTGAGGTCAGGTATTTGCAGTGTATTTGAGGTCAGGTGTTTGCAGTGCATTTTAGGTCAGGTGTTCGCAGTGTATTTGAGGTCAGGTGTTTGCAGTGCATCCTTGTTGTCTGTAAAGCCAGCAGCAACACTCACCACCAGTTCACAAGGGTAGACCTCTTCACCAATGGTGATGAAGTCGGTGAGTGTCTGGAAGAAGCTAACCATACACTCATCCTCCTTCAGAGTAGCGTACTGTTGGAACGTCTGCTGAATCATCTTACGAAGATGACGAGACTGGGACAGAACATCACAACATCATATTAATCAAACTAACTCTTTTCTGTTAGTAATAGTGACCCTAACCCTCCTCTTTCAGAGTAACGTACTGCTGGATCAGATTACGAAGATGACGAGACTGGGACAGACCATCACAACATCATATTAATCAAACTAACTGTTTCTGTTAGTAATAGTGAGCCTAACCCTCCTCTTTCAGAGTAACGTACTGCTGGATCAGATTACGAAGATGACGAGACTGGGACAGACCATCACAACATCATATTAATCAAACTAACTATTTTCTGTTAGTAATAGTGACCCTAACCCTCCTCTTTCAGAGTAACGTACTACTGGATCAGATTACGAAGATGACGAGACTGGGACAGACCATCACAACATCATATTAATCAAACTAACTATTTTCTGTTAGTAATAGTGACCCTAACCCTCCTCTTTCAGAGTAACGTACTGCTGGATCAGATTACGAAGATGACGAGACTGGGACAGACCATCACAACATCATATTAATCAAACTAACTATTTTCTGTTAGTAATAGTGACCCTAACCCTCCTCTTTCAGAGTAACGTACTACTGGATCAGATTACGAAGATGACGAGACTGGGACAGAACATCACAACATCATATTAATCAAACTAACTATTTTCTGTTAGTAATAGTGAGCCTAACCCTCCTCTTTCAGAGTAACGTACTACTGGAACAGGTTACGAAGATGACGAGAACTGGGACAGACCACAGCAACATTGGATAACACCTTCATAGGCCTATTTTACTAGGACGTCACATGGTAGACAAATACATGTTTGAATGGAGGGTAAAAAACACCGCTAGCGTAGAAATGATCAGAAATGATCCTTGTTGACGTAAAAGTGAAGTAGGCTCATTTACAACCTAATTTATGCTCGTAGAAACTTCCAATAATATTTTAAACGATCCTGTGGATATCAACAACAAAAAAAATGTATAAATGTACCTTCATGCTGTCGATGAGCTCCTGTGGGAAGAACAGGTTCAGCCCCACGTCCTTCCTTCGTTGGAGAGACCAGTTAGAATCAAACAATCAATCAATCAAATGCGATTTTCTTATAAGGTTAAAAAAAGGTTAGTAGGGGGGGGGGGGAAAACACGACAAAAGTACATACTTACTCTAACACTTCAAAGTTGGACTTTTTCTCCAGACCTTTAGCGTTCATGTCTTTATAAAACCTCCTGAAGGCGAAGCAGCAAGAGACAGCACAACATGACACGCAATAACGAAGCTCTACGGACAAAAGCCAACCGTGAAGTTGACGATGTCTACACATCGACAATAGAATATCCAAAAAATAGGGAAATCCCAACCTCACCTAATCTCCAGACAGCCCAGCTGCAGGGCCATTCCGTCGCTGACTTTACTGGCATGGTACTGCATGTAGTCTCTACGCACCTAACACAGGCAAATACCGAGAGAACACATTCATTCTTAGCTGTATGTAGTCACTACGCCATCTACAGTATCCACACAAGCACCAGACATCAGCGAGTTATCTTGGATGACGTAGTTCTGGAAAGCATTAATGTGTTCTTTACAGAGAGTATACTATGTTTCTCCCCATAGAGTATTAATGTGTTCTCTACATAGACAGAGTATTAATGTGTTCTCTACATAGTCAGAGTAGTAATGTGTTCTCTACATAGTCAGAGTAGTAATGTGTTCTCTACATAGTCAGAGTAGTAATGTGTTCTCTACATAGACAGAGTATTAATGTGTTCTCTACATAGACAGATTATTAATGTGTTCTCCACATAGTCAGAGTATTAATGTGTTCTCTACATAGACAGAGTATTAATGTGTTCTCTACATAGACAGATTATTAATGTGTTCTCCACATAGTCAGAGTATTAATGTGTTCTCTACATAGACAGAGTATTAATGTGTTCTCTACATAGTCAGAGTAGTAATGTGTTCTCTACATAGTCAGAGTAGTAATGTGTTCTCTACATAGTCAGAGTAGTAATGGGTTCTCTACATAGTCAGAGTATTAATGTGTTCTCTACATAGACAGATTATTAATGTGTTCTCCACATAGTCAGAGTATTAATGTGTTCTCTACATAGACAGAGTATTAATGTGTTCTCTACATAGACAGATTATTAATGTGTTCTCCACATAGTCAGAGTATTAATGTGTTCTCTACATAGACAGAGTATTAATGTGTTCTCCACATAGTCAGAGTAGTAATGTGTTCTCTACATAGTCAGAGTAGTAATGTGTTCTCTACATAGTCAGAGTATTAATGTGTTCTCTACATAGTCAGAGTAGTAATGTGTTCTCTACATAGTCAGAGTAGTAATGTGTTCTCTACATAGACAGAGTATTAATGTGGTCTCTCCATAGTCAGAGTAGTAATGTGTTCTCTACATAGTCAGAGTAGTAATGTGTTCTCTACATAGTCAGAGTAGTAATGTGTAATGTGTTCTCTACATAGAGTAGTAATGTGTTCTCTACATAGTCAGAGTAGTAATGTGTAATGTGTTCTCAACATAGTCAGAGTAGTAATGTGTTCTCTACATAGTCAGAGTAGTAATGTGTTCTCTACATAGTCAGAGTAGTAATGTGTTCTCTACATAGTCAGAGTAGTAATGTGTTCTCTACATAGAGTAGTAATGTGTTCTCTACATAGTCAGAGTAGTAATGTGTTCTCTACATAGTCAGAGTAGTAATGTGTTCTCTACATAGTCAGAGTAGTAATGGGTTCTCTACATAGTCAGAGTAGTGATTGCTGCCTACTGTACCTGTTGATAGAAATACAGAAATGTGGTTCTGTCTTGTTTAAACTTTTCCAGGAAGTTGACTGGAATGTAGCGGACTCTCAGATCATACCTGGGGAGAGATGAACATACCACTCCTTTAGAGCAGGAGGCGTCAACAGATGAACATACCACTGCTTTAGAGAAGGAGGCTTCAACAGATGAGCATACCACTCCTTTAGAGCAGGAGGCGTCAACAGATGACCATACCACTGCTTTAGAGCAGGAGGCGTCAACAGATGAACATACCACTGCTTTAGAGCAGGAGGCGTCAACAGATGAACATACTACTGCTTTAGAGCAGGAGGCTCCTCCTCCACCCTCCTCTCTCCCCCACCTCCTCCTCTCCCCCCACCTCCTCCTTCACCCTCCTCTCCCCCCCACCACACTTCCTGCTCCTCCACCCTCCCTTCCTCTCCCCCAACTCCTCCTCCCCCCCTCCTCCCCCCCACTTCCTGCTTCTCCTCCACCCCTCCTCTCTCCCCCAACTCCCCCCCCCCTCCTCTCCCCCCCACTTTCTGCTCCTCCACCCTCCTCTTTCCCCCAACTCCTCCTCCCCCCCTCCTCTCCCCCCCCACTTTCTGCTCCTCCACCCTCCTCTTTCCCCCAACTCCTCCTCCACCCCTCCTCTCTCCCCCACTGTCTGCTCCTCCACCCTCCTCTTTCCCCCAACTCCTCCTCCACCCCTCCTCTGTCCCCCATCTCCTCCTCTCTCCCCCATCTCCTCCTCTCTCCCCCATCTCCTCCTCCACCCCTCCTCTCTCCCCCATCTCCTCCTCCACCCCTCCTCTGTCCCCATCTCCTCCTCTCTCCCCCATCTCCTCCTCTCTCCCCCATCTCCTCCTCCACCCCTCCTCTCTCCCCCATCTCCTCCTCCACCCCTCCTCCTCCACCCCTCCTCTCTCCCCCATCTCCTCCTCCACCCCTCCTCTCTCCCCCATCTCCTCCTTCACCCTCCTCTCCCCCCCACTTTCTGCTCCTCCACCCTCCTCTTTCCCCCAACTCCTCCTCTCTCCCCCATCTCCTCCTTCACCCTCCTCTCCCCCCCACTTTCTGCTCCTCCACCCTCCTCTCTCCCCCATCTCCTCCTCCACCCTCCTCTCACCTCCACTCTGCCTCCAGGTGATGACTCTCATAGCGTTGCTCCACCTCCCCCACGGTCAGGTCTGGATGGAGCCAGTGGAGCTCGTCTGACTTCAGGTGTTTCAGCAACAAACCATAGCAGCCTTTATACTGGATGCTAGGACCCAGCCTACCACTGGTCAGGATAGACTGCACTATAGCCTGGAGGAGAGAGACCAGTACAGAGACAGTCACAGTTAAAAGGATACCACTGGTCAGGATAGACTGCACTATAGCCTGGAGGAGAGAGACCAGTACGGAGACAGTCACAGCTTGAATTTGGGTGCCAAATCTGCGAAGCTATATAGTTGGTTTAAAGTAGTGTATTCTTACAATTTTACAACTAAATAACTAAGTAAATTCTGTGCGCATATTGAAACAGAATTCACAATAAATAAAATTATACGTCTTATTAAAAATATAAATAAATACAATAATAATATAATAAGATAAACATTCATGATGTGTTCCAAATGGCACCCTATTCCCTGTAGTGGAAAACTTCTCAAAGGGTAGTGCATTATATAGGGAATGAGGTGCCTTTTGGAACGCAGTCTCAATATCAATTCAATTCAAGGGGCTTTATTGGCATGGGAAACATGTGTTAACATTGCCAAAGCAAGTGAGGTAGATAACATACAAAAGTGAAATAAACAATAAAAATGAACAGTAAACATTACACATACAGAAGACAATCCCTCACCCTGATCTGCCAGGAGCTGTCACACTTGACCAGCTTGAAGTTCTTCCCCAGGGTGTTGTTGGTGCAGAAACAAACTTTAAGGATCTTAGTAGGTCCTCCATCCCCGCTGAAGGGGCTCTGTTGTGGGCCGTCGTTGTGGCCGGGGCTGGGTAGCTTCCAGGACAGGGTGGTAGTGTCTCCCTGCATCACCTCGTACATTATCAGGGCAGAGAGGAGGACAACGTCATACTGTCATCATACCTGGGGAGAGGGCGAGAGAGGAGGCAGAGTGAGAGAGACAGAGGGAGAGAGAGACCGAACGAGAGAGGGGGAGAGAGGGGAGAGACCGAGAGAGAGAGAGGGAGAGAGAGAAGGAGAGGGAGTGATGGGGAGAGAGAGAGAGAGAGAGAGAGAGAGAGAGAGAGAGAGAGAGAGAGAGAGAAAGAGAGACCGAGAGAGAGAGAGAGGGGGGATAGAGGGGGAGAGAGAGGGGGGAGAGAGGGGGAGAGAGAGAGGGGGAGAGAGGGGGAGTAAGACCGAGAGAGAGAGAGAGAGAGAGAGAGGGGGAGAGAGAGAGAGACAGAAGGAGGGGGAGAGAGAGAGAGAAAGAGGGGGAGAGAGAGAGAGCTGTCTTAGGCAACTCGCAGTACATTGCAATTTATTGCCCTGGACACATCTGCAGTCCTCATACCTCCTTGCAGCATGCCTAAGGCATGTTCACGCAGATGAGCAGGGACCCTGGGCATCTTTCTTTTGGTGTTTTTCAGAGTCAGTAGAAAGGCCTCTTTAGTGTCCTAAGTTTTCATAACTGTGACCTTAATTGCCTACCGTCTGTAAGCTGTTAGTGTCTTCATGACCGTTCCTCAGGTGCATGTTCATTCATTGTTTATGGTTCATTGAACAAGCATGGAAAACAGTGTTTAAACCCTTTACAATGAAGATCTGTGAAGTTATTTGGATTTTTACAAATTATCTTTGAAAGACAGAGTTCCTAAAAAAGGGAAGTTTCTTTTTTGAGTTTATGTGTACAGTAAGATATTAAGATATTGAACGTAACAAACTATAACCCATATGAAACAACTCTGTCAGGGAAAAACACCCCAATGAAACCATGCAACCTTTAACTACCATTATACCAGCAGTAAGGACATAACTAACATTACACTAGCAGTAAGGACATAACTAACATTACACTAGCAGTAAGGACATAACTAACATTACACTGGCAGTAAGGACATAACTAACATTACACTGGCAGTAAGGACATAACTAACATTACACTAGCAGTAAGGACATAACTAACATTACACTAGCAGTAAGGACATAACTAACATTACACTAGCAGTAAGGACATAACTAACATTACACTAGCAGTAAGGACAGAACTAACAACTAACATTACACTAGCAGTAAGGACATAACTAACATTACACTAGCAGTAAGGACATAACTAACATTACACTGGCAGTAAGGACAGAACTAACATTACACTAGCAGTAAGGACATAACTAACATTACACTAGCAGTAAGGACATAACTAACATTACACTAGCAGTAAGGACATAACTAACATTACACTGGCAGTAAGGACATAACTAACATTACACTAGCAGTAAGGACATAACTAACATTACACTAGCAGTAAGGACATAACTAACATTACACTAGCAGTAAGGACATAACTAACATTACACTGGCAGTAAGGACATAACTAACATTACACTAGCAGTAAGGGCATAACTAACATTACACTAGTAGTAAGGACATAACTAACATTACACTAGCAGTAAGGACATAACTAACATTACACTAGCAGTAAGGACATAACTAACATTACACTAGCAGTAAGGACATAACTAACATTACACTAGCAGTAAGGACATAACTAACAACTAACATTACACTAGCAGTAAGGACATAACTAACATTACACTAGCAGTAAGGACATAACTAACATTACACTGGCAGTAAGGACAGAACTAACATTACACTGGCAGTAAGGACATAACTAACATTACACTGGCAGTAAGGACATAACTAACATTACACTAGCAGTAAGGACAGAACTAACATTACACTGGCAGTAAGGACATAACTAACATTACACTAGCAGTAAGGCCATAACTAACAACTAACATTACACTAGCAGTAAGGACAGAACTAACAACTAACATTACACTAGCAGTAAGGACATAACTAACATTACACTAGCAGTAAGGACAGAACTAACAACTAACATTACACTAGCAGTAAGGACATAACTAACATTACACTAGCAGTAAGGACATAACTAACATTACACTAGCAGTAAGGGCATAACTAACATTACACTAGCAGTAAGGACATAACTAACAACTAACATTACACCAGCAGTAAGGACATAACTAACATTACACTGGCAGTAAGGACATAACTAACATTACACTAGCAGTAAGGACAGAACTAACAACTAACATTACACTAGCAGTAAGGACATAACTAACATTACACTGGCAGTAAGGACATAACTAACATTACACTAGCAGTAAGGACAGAACTAACATTACACTGGCAGTAAGGACATAACTAACAACTAACATTACACTGGCAGTAAGGACATAACTAACATTACACTGGCAGTAAGGACATAACTAACAACTAACATTACACTGGCAGTAAGGACATAACTAACATTACACTAGCAGTAAGGGCATAACTAACATTACACTGGCAGTAAGGACATAACTAACAACTAACATTACACTAGCAGTAAGGACATAACTAACATTACACTGGCAGTAAGGACAGAACTAACATTACACTAGCAGTAAGGACAGAACTAACATTACACTGGCAGTAAGGACATAACTAACATTACACTAGCAGTAAGGACATAACTAACATTACACTGGCAGTAAGGGCAGAACTAACATTACACTAGCAGTAAGGACAGAACTAACATTACACTGGCAGTAAGGACAGAACTAACAACTAACATTACACTAGCAGTAAGGACATAACTAACATTACACTAGCAGTAAGGACATAACTAACATTACACTGGCAGTAAGGACAGAACTAACATTACACTAGCAGTAAGGACAGAACTAACATTACACTGGCAGTAAGGACATAACTAACATTACACTAGCAGTAAGGACATAACTAACATTACACTAGCAGTAAGGACAGAACTAACATTACACTAGCAGTAAGGACATAACTAACATTACACTAGCAGTAAGGCCATAACTAACATTACACTGGCAGTAAGGCCATAACTAACATTACACTAGCAGTAAGGACAGAACTAACAACTAACATTACACTAGCAGTAAGGACATAACTAACATTACACTAGCAGTAAGGACAGAACTAACAACTAACATTACACTGGCAGTAAGGACATAACTAACATTACACTAGCAGTAAGGACATAACTAACATTACACTAGCAGTAAGGACATAACTAACATTACACTAGCAGTAAGGACATAACTAACATTACACTGGCAGTAAGGACATAACTAACATTACACTGGCAGTAAGGCCATAACTAACAACTAACATTACACTAGCAGTAAGGACAGAACTAACAACTAACATTACACTAGCAGTAAGGACATAACTAACATTACACTAGCAGTAAGGACATAACTAACATTACACTAGCAGTAAGGCCATAACTAACATTACACTGGCAGTAAGGCCATAACTAACATTACACTAGCAGTAAGGACATAACTAACATTACACTAGCAGTAAGGACAGAACTAACAACTAACATTACACTAGCAGTAAGGACATAACTAACATTACACTAGCAGTAAGGACAGAACTAACAACTAACATTACACTAGCAGTAAGGACATAACTAACATTACACTGGCAGTAAGGCCATAACTAACATTACACTGGCAGTAAGGCCATAACTAACATTACACTAGCAGTAAGGACATAACTAACATTACACTGGCAGTAAGGGCATAACTAACATTACACTAGCAGTAAGGACATAACTAACATTACACTAGCAGTAAGGACATAACTAACAACTAACATTACACTAGCAGTAAGGACATAACTAACATTACACTGGCAGTAAGGACATAACTAACATTACACTGGCAGTAAGGACAGAACTAACAACTAACATTACACTAGCAGTAAGGACATAACTAACATTACACTGGCAGTAAGGACATAACTAACATTACACTAGCAGTAAGGACAGAACTAACATTACACTGGCAGTAAGGACAGAACTAACAACTAACATTACACTAGCAGTAAGGACATAACTAACATTACACTGGCAGTAAGGACATAACTAACATTACACTGGCAGTAAGGACAGAACTAACAACTAACATTACACTAGCAGTAAGGACATAACTAACATTACACTAGCAGTAAGGACATAACTAACAACTAACATTACACTAGCAGTAAGGACAGAACTAACATTACACTAGCAGTAAGGACAGAACTAACATTACACTAGCAGTAAGGACATAACTAACATTACACTGGCAGTAAGGACAGAACTAACATTAAAATGGCAGTAAGGACATAACCAACATTACACTGGCAGTAAGGACAGAACTAACATTACACTAGCAGTAAGGACAGAACTAACATTACACTGGCAGTAAGGACACAACTAACATTATACTGGCAGTAAGGACATAACTAACATTACACTGGCAGTAAGGACAGAACTAACATTACACTAGCAGTAAGGACAGAACTAACATTACACTAGCAGTAAGGACAGAACTAACATTACACTAGCAGTAAGGACATAACTAACATTACACTGGCAGTAAGGACAGAACTAACATTACACTGGCAGTAAGGACAGAACTAACATTACACTGGCAGTAAGGACATAACTAACATTACACTGGCAGTAAGGACAGAACTAACAACTAACATTACACTAGCAGTAAGGACATAACTAACATTACACTGGCAGTAAGGACAGAACTAACAACTAACATTACACTAGCAGTAAGGACATAACTAACATTACACTGGCAGTAAGGACATAACTAACATTACACTGGCAGTAAGGACAGAACTAACAACTAACATTACACTAGCAGTAAGGACATAACTAACATTACACTGGCAGTAAGGACAGAACTAACAACTAACATTACACTAGCAGTAAGGACATAACTAACATTACACTGGCAGTTAGGACATAACTAACATTACACTAGCAGTAAGGACATAACTAACATTACACTAGCAGTAAGGACAGAACTAACATTACACTAGCAGTAAGGACAGAACTAACATTACACTAGCAGTAAGGACATAACTAACATTAAACTGGCAGTAAGGACAGAACTAACATTACACTGGCAGTAAGGACACAAGGGTTAAGGCAAGTTACACAACAAGCAGTCTTTCGGTCCATTTTCTCTGCAGTGTGTTTTAGTAGAGAGGCACAAACCTGTGTTCAAATAACTTTAGAAATATTTCAAATAACGTTAGCGTTTGCTCTAGTCTGCCTGGAATTACCACATGGGCGGGGTTTGCACTTTTGCGATTATTCTATTGGTTCGTTTGTGCCAGGCAATCTAAATCAAGCCCAGATAAAGTATTTGAAATCATTTTGAATAGTACTTGAACCCAGGTCTGGTGAGGCAAGCTGTGGTCTACATAGATTACAGCACATTTTGTACTAACCAATTAACTACCAACGGGCTGGGTTCAACAAACCACTGATGATTGATTGCAAGCGGTCATTGTGGTTGTAGGACTAACAGAGGGTACACAGCTACGCACGTGGACATGCTCCTCCAACAAACAGTATCTCTACACTGAGTACACCAAACATTAGGAACACCTTCCTAATATTGAGTTGCAGCCCCCTTTGTCCCCAGAACAGCTTCAATTCGTCGGGGCATGGACTCTACAAGGTGTCGAAAGCGTTCCACAGGGATGCTGGCCCATGTTGACTCCAACGCTTCCCACAGTTGAGTCAAGTTGGCTGGATGTCCTTTGGGTGGTAGACCATTCTCAAATCAAATCAATTTGTATTTGTCACATGAGCCTAATACAACAGGTGTAGACCTTACAGCGAAATACTTACTTAAAAAGCCCTTAACAATGTAGAGTAAGACAATATTTGCTAAATAAACGAAAGTAAAAAAGTAAATAACAATAGCGAGGCTATAGAAGGAGTACTTGTATATAGTCAATGTGCAGGGGTTCAGGTTAGTCGAGGTAATTGAGGTCATATGTACATATACTGTAGGTATGGGTAAAGTGACTATGCACAGACAATAAACAGCGAATAGCAGCAGCGTAAAAAAAGGGGGTCAATGAAAATAGTCCTTGATACACAAGAGAAACTGTTGAGCGTAAAAAAAAACAAGCAGCGTTGCAGTTCCTGACACAAACCTGTGCACCTCGCACCTACTACCATACCCCATTCAAAGGCACTTAAATATTTAAGAGTCCTGGGAGATACTCCCCACAGCATGGCCAGCACCTAGCAACACCAGCTGGGTGTGTGGGAAGGAGAGAGGGATGGGTTTGAAGGCTAGAGAGGGACTTATCCTATGATTGAGAGTGCTCAACGCTCAGGGACTACTACATAACAGGCACCTCATTAGTTCCTGTTCAGTCATTTTCATGTAATAGTACATGGTTCACAGCATTTTGAGAATGAATACTTTAAATTCTGTGAACTCTGACATGTTAGTATGGTCAGTTCCTAATAAAGTTTTACAGTTTGTTTTGAGAATGAATACTTTCAATTCTGTGAACTCTGACATGTTAGTATGGTCAGTTCTTAATAAAGTTTTACAGTTTGTTTTGAGAATGAATACTTTCAATTCTGTGAACTCTGACATGTTAGTATGGTCAGTTGCTAATAAAGTTTTACAGTTTGTTTTGAGAATGAATACTTTCAATTCTGTGAACTCTGACATGTTAGTATAGTCAGTTGCTAATAAAGTTTTACAGTTTGTTTTGAGAATGAATACTTTCAATTCTGTGAACTCTGACATGTTAGTATGGTCAGTTCCTAATAAAGTTTTACAGTTTGTTTTGAGAATGAATACTTTCAATTCTGTGAACTCTGACATGTTAGAGTTTATGACATGTTAGAGTTTATATTTGATCTCTGGAGGGTTTAATCTTTAACAGGCACATATTGGGAGACCTCGACAGGGTTGAAAGTATGTGTGTGTGTGTGTGTGTGTGTGTGTGTGTGTGTGTGTGTGTGTGTGTGTGTGTGTGTGTGTGTGTGTGTGTGTGTGTGTGTGTGTGTGTGTGTGTGTGTGTGGACAGCCTACAGGGAAACAGCCCTGACAAACTGTTACCGGGCAGAAAGAAAGGATCAAAACAGACAGAGAAAGATATAACATGTCATCTAGTTTTACTGTGGGAGAACATTACCAAACAGACAGAGCAAAATATATGTTTAAATGCACTATGCCTTTAACACAGCAAAGGTGTTGGCAACCTGGTGCCTTCAATGCAACTAGTTAGGGACCATCAACAAAGTGCATCATCAACGATCCCAACATTCAAATTTCAATAGCTCTCACACCTTGTGACTTTGCAACCTCATTTCAACAGTCCATTATTCTTTATTATAAATATATATATATATATATATATATATATAATTTTGTGTATGTATATAATTTTGTGTATGTATATATATATATATATATATATATATATATATATATACATACACAAAATTACTTAAACTTCAATAGCTCCTTGACCATGTGACCTAGACACCTCAAACCAACGTTGGATTGTTCAGAGGGTAGGACATCACACAAAATGTTTTACATTCTTTTACCTTAATTTATTAGTTACATGTTTTACTTGGAATTTCAATAGCTCCTTGATCTAATTGAACAGCCAGATTGCAGTGGTAATGAAGCTGCCCCTGCCAGTGGATGCTGCTGAGGGGAGGACGGCTCATAATAATGTCTGGAATGGAGTCGATGGAATGGTATCAAACACATCAAACACATGGTTTCTACGCGTTTGATACCATTCCATCGACTCCATTCCAGACATTATTATGAGCCGTCCTCCTCTCAGCAGCCTCCACTGGCAGGGGCAGCTTCATTACCACTGCAATCTGGCTGTTCCCCTCAGCAGCCTCCACTGGCCACTGCCTCAGTTGGTCATGAATTGTGTTGTCTGTACTGTATCTCAGACCAGAGGGCAGGCTCTGGAAGAATCCCCTGCTATTTGTTTGGCCTTCTTCCTTGTCTGTGTGTCATACAACCTCTAAAGGCCTGCGCTCTGGTGCCCTCAGACAGCAGACCCCATGCTGACTACCTTCCTCAGCTCACTACACACTGACAGGACTCTACACACTGGCAGGACTCTACACACTGACAGGACTCTACACACTGACAGGACTCTACACACTGGCAGGACTCTGACAGGACTCTACACTCTGACAGGACTCTACACACTGACAGGACTCTACACACTGACAGGACTCTACACACTGACAGGACTCTACACACTGACAGGACTCTACACACTGACAGGACTCTACACACTGACAGGACTCTACACACTGACAGGACTCTACACAAATGCACACACACTCACAAAGAATCATCATTCACACTGCTGTTATTCTGTTTATCATAAATGACATCTACCTCCATTACTCAAGTATCCCTGCACATTGTTAATATGGTACTGAACTGACCCTGTATATAGTATGATTAGCCCTATACGTATCTACCTCCATTACTCCAGTATCCCTGCACATTGTTAATATGGTACTGAACTGACCCTGTATAGTCACCTTACCCCTATACATACAGTTGAAGTCAGAAGTTTACATACACCTTAGCCAAATACATTTAAACTCAGTTTTTCACAATTCCTGACATTTAATCCTAGTAAAAATTCCCTCTCTTAGGTCAGTTAGGATCACCACTTCATTTTAATAATGTGAAATGTCAGAATAATAGTAGAGAGAATGATTTATTTCAGCTTTTATTTCATTCATCACATTCCCAGTGGGTCAGAAGTTTACATACACTCAATTAGTATTTGGTAGCATTGCCTTTAAATTGTTTAACTTGGGTCAAACGTTTCGGGTAGCCTCCACAAGCTTCCCACAATATAAGTTGTGTGAATTTTGGCCCATTCCTCCTGACAGAGCTGGTGTAACTGAGTCAGGTTTGTAGGCCATCTTGCTCGCACACGCTTTTTCAGTTCTGCCCACAAAACTTCTATAGGATTGCGGTCAGGGCTTTGTGATGGCCACTCAAATACCTTGACTTTGTTGTCCTTAAGTCATTTTGCCACAACTTTGGAAGTATGCCTGGGATCATTGTCCATTTGGAAGACCCATTTGCGACCAAGCTTTAACTTCCTGACTGATGCTTGAGATGTGGATATATTGAAGCAACATAATTTTCCTACCTCATGATGCCATCTATTTTGTGAAGTGCACCAGTCCCTCCTGCAGCAAAGCACCCCCACAACAAGATGCTGCAACCCCTTGCTTCACGGTTGGGATGGTGTTCTTCGGCTTGCAAGCGTCCCCCTTTTTCCTCGAAACAAAATGATGATCGTTATGGCCAAACAATTCTATTTTTGTTTCATCAGATCAGAGGACATTTCTCCAAAAAGTACAATCTTTGTCCCCATGTGCAGTTGCAAACTGTAGTCTGGCTTTTTTAATGGCGGTTTTGGAGCAGTGGCTTCTTCCTTGCTGAGCAGTCTTTCAGGTTATGTCGAGATAGGACTCGTTTTATTGTGGATATAGATCATTTTGACCGGTTTCCTCCAGCCTCTTCACAAGGTCCTTTGCTGTTGTTCTGGGATTGATTTGCAGTTTTCGCACCAAAGTACGTTCATCTCTAGGAGACAGAACGTGTCTCCTTCCTGAGCGGTATGACGGCTGCGTGGTCCCATGGTGTTTATACTTGCGTACTATTGTAGGTACAGATGAACGTGGTACCTTCAGGCATTTGGAAATGGCTCCCAAGGATGAACCAGACTTGTGGAGTTCTACAAAAAAAAATCTGAGGTCTTGGCTGATTTCTTTTGATTTTCCCATGATGTCAAGCAAAGAGGCACTGAGTTTGAAGGTAGGCCTTGAAATACATCCACAGGTACACCTCCAATTGACTCAAATTATGTCAATTAGCCTATAAGATGCTTCTAAAGCCATGACATAATTTTTTGGAATTTTCCAAGCTGTTTAAAGGCACAGTCAACTTAGTGTATGTAAACTTCTGACCCACTAGAATTGTGATACAGTGAATTATAAGTGAAATAATCTGTCTGTAAACAATTGTTGGAAAAATTACTTGTGTCATTCACAAAGTAGATGTCCTAACCGACTTGCCAAAACTATAGTTTGTTAACAAGAAATTTGTGGAGTGGTTGAAAAACAAGTTTTCATGATTCCAACTTAAGTGTATGTAAACTTCCAACTTCAATTGTATCTACCTCCATCAGTACCCCTGCACATTGTTAACATGGTAGTGGAACTGACCATGTACATAGTATGATTAACCCTATACGTATCTACCTCTATCCCTCCAGTATCCCTGCACATTGTTAGTATGGTACTGACCATGTATATAGTCACCTTACCCCTATAAATATCTACCTCCATCACTCCAGTATCTCTGCACATTGGTAATATGGTACTGACCCTGTATATAGTCACCTTAACCCTATACATATCTACCTCCATCACTCCAGTATCCCTGTACATTGTTAATATGGAACTGACCCTGTATATAGCTACTGACCCTGTATATAGTTACTGACCCTGGAACTGTCCCTGTATATAGCTACTGACCCTGGAACTGTCCCTGTATATAGCTACTGACCCTGGAACTGTCCCTGTATATAGCTACTGACCCTGGAACTGTCCCTGTATATAGCTACTGACCCTGGAACTGACCCTGTATATAGCTACTGACCCTGGAACTGACCCTGTATATAGCTACTGACCCTGGAACTGACCCTGTATATAGCTACTGACCCTGGAACTGACCCTGGAACTGTCCCTGTATATAGCTACTGACCCTGGAACTGACCCTGTATATAGCTACTGACCCTGGAACTGTCCCTGTATATAGCTACTGACCCTGGAACTGTCCCTGTATATAACTACTGACCCTGGAACTGTGCCTGTATATAGCTACTGACCCTGGAACTGTCCCTGTATATAGCTACTGACCCTGGACCTGTTACTGTATATAGTTACTGATCCTGTATATAGCTTCTTACTTTCTCATGTTCTTCATTCTTATTCATATTTCTTGTGTGTTTTTTATTCTACCTTGTTATTTTTAGTGCTACATTAATAATAATTACTACATTGTTGGGAAAATAGAGTAGATTATTGTTGTACTCAAAGGAGTAGAAGACAGACTACTTCTACTTGTCCCCATAGGGGAACCACATTTGGTGCTAGGTAGAAACCGTCTACTTGTCCCCATAGAGGGACCACATTTGGTGCTAGGTATAAACCGTCTACTTGTCCCCATAGAGGGACCACATTTGGTGCTAGGTATAAACCGTCTACTTGTCCCCATAGAGGGACCACATTTGGTGCTAGGTATAAACCGTCTACTTGTCCCCATAGAGGGACCACATTTGGTGCTAGGTATAAACCTTCTACTTGTCCCCATAGAGGAACCACATTTGGTGCTACGTATAAACCCTCTACTTGTCCCCATAGAGGGACCACATTTGGTGCTACGTATAAACCTTCCACTTGTCCCCATAGGGGAACTACATTTGGTGCTAGGTAGAAACCTGCTACTTGTCCCCATAGAGGGACCACATTTGGCGCTAGGTAGGAACCTTAGCAGAGGGTTTCACCTAGAATGAGAAATGTACAACAGTATACAACAATAACATACATCAATCACTGTGTGTGTGTGTGTGTGTGTGTGTGTGTGTGTGTGTGTGTGTGTGTGTGTGTGTGTGTGTGTGTGTGTGTGTGTGTGTGAGAGAGAGAGAGAGAGAGAGAAACAGAGAGATAGATGAGTATGTCTAAGATCACACAGTACACCAGATAGGACAGACTGACCCCCCCCCCCACACACACACACACCCGGCACATAGGCTATTGCAGCATAGATACTGCAGACTGAGACAGGGGAGGTTGGGCAACACTGTAGACCTGTCCAAAAGTACTACCAGACAGGGCCAATCAGGAATGATAAACACCACCCACTGTGTCAAAGCACAACCCCCACACCACTCAACCAAAATCCACAGACCACTAACATACTACCTTGAGACAAGGTTGCGTATAGCCCACGGATATGTCCCCCACCACACTTGCCCACTAGGGGGAGCAAAACCGGACAGGAAGACCCAAGGGAGTGGAGTATAGTGAACAAAGCCTGGCATAGGGAGGAGCCACCCTTGCCGTCTCTGACTGCCAGAGACTCGGCCTCCCTAATAGGGTCAGAGAGTCCCAGGAGTGAGTGGGGAACCGGGCCACTGGTTCCCTTGCTGTCTCTACAAGGACCAGTGCCTTGCCGTTCACCTAATGCACAGCTGAGCCATAGGACCTCATGAAGAGATGAGTCTTCAGCAAAGACTTAAAGTTTGAAACCGAGTCTCTGTTTATCTCACATGGATCGGCAAGACTATTCCATAAAAGAGGAGCTCTATGGGAGAAAGTCCTTCCTCCAGCTTTTTCCTTTGAAATTCTAGGGACAATAAGGAGGCCTTGCGTCTTGTGACCGTAGCGTACATGTAGGTACATAATGTACGGCAGGAACAAATCAAGTCCATGTAATGCTTTGTAGCTTAACAGTAAAAACTTGAAAATCAGCCCTAGCCTTAACAGGAAGCCAGAGGTTAGCACTGGAGTAATATGATAAAAAATATATATATTCTAGTCAAAACATCTAACAAGAAATGGGAGACTAGGGGGGCTAAATGGAGGGTAACATAGGTTAAGAGATGGTTATAAATATGCAAATGATGTGATGGACGTTCGAGGAGTTTCAGAAGAGTCCAGCTGAGCTGAAGGCACTGAAGACAAGGTCCCCAATGGCCAGGAGTCTGGTCTTAGTAGTTATAAGGACGCTGGAGTCAGATGAGTAGAGGGAGCGACAGGGAATTTAGATGTGCAAACAGGTCAGAACGATAAGGAAGAGCCAGGACATGGAGAGATGTGTAGCTGAGCAGTGGAGTCGGTAGAGAGGTGGATGTGATGGTTTCCCTGGTTTTACGTGTGGATGTAGGGAAGTGTTCGGTTTCCAGTGGTGTGAAATAAAGGATCCAAGGACAGAGCGAACAACGATGGTCTTTTAAAGGTTTTTATAGCACTCAGACAATGTGCACAATGAGAAGTAGCATACAGCCTGCCAGTACTGCAACAGTCCGCAGCCTTACTTCATACCATAACATCAGATAAGGACCCAGAGGAGAGAGAACACCATTTTTTCCCTCCCCCCTGCCAGCCCATCAGAATGCCTGCAAACAGATTGAGCCATAAAGGTAAGATAACACCAAAATGGTGAATCGTTCAGCGTGGGCACTGAAGCTACAGAATTCTGAACATATTGAAGAGGATTGACAGAGAGGCTATAGAGATGAACATTGCAATTTCACCAACTATTTAACACAATACTATTCAGAATGCCGAAGAACCTGGCGCTCTTTAACTTTGCAGAACAGAAAGTCTTATTGTCGTGTGAAAATGAGGAAGTCATAAAGTTGGGCTCTAATATTGTCCTTTATGGGTGTGCAATGTATGTCCCTGACCTGTGAACAATACAAAGTTGGTTTTAAGGTGACTAAAAGAGCCAGGACATGGACATGTGATCAAGGACCAATTGGAATTCTAAGTCAAACATTTAACGAATAAATTCAAGTGAAAGAAAATGTAACAATATTTCAGAAAACCAAAAGGATGTGCGATGTACATCCCTACCCTCCAACGTTGGTTCGAGGAGTCTAGGTCACATGGTCAAGGAGAAATTGAATTGTAAGTGCTTTTTTTTATCAATAAAATAATTTTTATTAAATGGAATCATTTGAGAAAACTAAAGCATGTGTCTTTCTATATAAGGAATAATGGACTGTTGAAATCAGGTTAAGTCACATGGTTGAAGAACTATTGAAATGTGACATTTTCAAATATTTGTATAAAATCGCATAGGCACTTTATAGGAAAACCATGTGCGATGTGTGTCCCTATTCTGTGAACAACACAATGTAGGTCACATGGCCAAGGACTTATTGAAATAAGTATTTTTAAAAATATGTATATGTTACAATTGTTGGTATCATTTTTTGAGAAAACCAAAGGGTGTGCAACTTGCCTCTCTGTGTAAGAAATAATGGACAGTTGAAATTAGGTTGCTAAGTCACTTGGTGTACCGGCTATTGGATTTTGAATATTGTGATCATGCACTTTGTTGACGGTACCTTACTAGTTGCATTGACCTTGAGCGGGCTGCCTACAAGGTTGCCTTGTGATTATGAAGCTCGGGTCGGACTCGGGAAAATAAGACCTGTGCAATGTTGTACACATGTTTTCCTTCATAAAGAGCCTAAACTGAGGTATATAGATCAAATCGTTCCCGAGCAATAGAAGTTTGAAGTTTCTGAATGTCTGGCCAATATCGAATCTCAAACCAACTTTTTCCGCGGTAATCCACCTCACTTGTCAAAGTGAACCAAAACACAGATAGATACACCCTGCATACTTGCCTATTCTATAAGAGAGCCAGTATAGCAAGAACAATTGTTTTGGAGTAGGTAGGGTTACATACTGCAGCGTCATACACCCAGGCGCTGGAAATACGTGTCAACAATTTCACCTGCACAGACTTGCAGTGTTAATTGAGATTCTTCCAACTGAACTCAGGTAGCAAATGCAATGGAAGCAATTCCACACATTATGCATATGTAGTTCAAGTTAAAATGCTTGAATCCAAAAAGGTATCTCATATATCTATAACGGTAAAGGACTCGTGCCATTATTAAGACGTGTAAATCAATCTTTTACATGAAGCACATGTTGTCCTTAGTCTTCATGTTTTGAACATTTCATTCAGAGACACGACATGACATATTTGTAAACTGCTAGAAATAATATGACGTTCACGGTATAATTTTACTGACTTCAAACGACTCTTGAATAGTTTTGTTTTGCGTGAACCGTAAACAATAATGAATAACTCAGATCACTTGAAATACCTTGACGCAGCTAACGTCGCGTTGAGTCTCCTACACCTGAAGGTAAAAAGCCTACATTTGACAGTTGGGAAAACACTTCTTACATTGAGTTTTACGAATTTGCCTCTTACCTAATTTGAGAACTTGTCACCCCACGAGCATCTGCACGGAAATGTTGATATTCTATTTCTGGTAGATGCGCTATAGGCCAAGTCCTTTGGGTAGTACCAGGTATTCCCCCGAAGAAAACGTTATGTGAAGCAGAAAGGTGTTTGCTCAAGCCACTCCCTTGTCGGTAGGATACTTCCTTATTTCTGTGGTATTACAATTTATATTGTGTTTTGTGCAAGTAATAGCTATGTTATAAACCACATTTGTGAATATATATATATTTTTTTTTTTAGTTGGGTTCAAAACGTTTATATTCTCTATAGGCCTACACACTATAGTGTCTTAGAGTGGGCATGCATTAACTATTCAAAACCAATAAAGTATAGTGGAATAAAAGTGTTTGCCAGAGAAATAGTTATGTATGGTGTAGAAACACGAGATACATTACCACACGTTACCACGTCTCCTGTAGACCTACTCAGGATAGGTTGAATGTCTTTAGGAGTCAAGAGTTTTTGTATAGTATAGCAATATAGAGTATAGCAATCCACCCTTGGGTCACCTAATAACTACTAAAGAACACTAGAGGGCGCCATAGTTCTGTTTCTTAGACAGACAGCTGGTTCCTAAACAGGGCCTGCCCCTCACCTTTTGGGGCCACTAAGACTTATTTACGTTGTAGTCATTTAGTAGATGATCTTATCCAGAGTGACTTACAGGAGTAATTAGGGTTAAGTGCCTTGCTCAAGGGCACATCGAGAGATTTTTTACCTAGTCGGCTCAGGGATTCTAACCAGCGACCTTTCGGTTACTGGCCCAACGGTAGGCTACCCGCCACACTTATGTCACGTTAATGATATCTGAGTGAGAACGACTAACAAAATCAAGCAATTTTCACACATTTCATTTAATTCTACAAATTTTCCCATGGGGCAGAGATATTTTTTTTAAATCAGTTTTCCAGCTAATTTCCATAACATTCTACCCATTTCGCCATGCCCTATGCCATGTTAATGTGCTCTGAGTGAGAGTGACTAACAAAATGAATGGGGGCCCCACTGGAGGTCCGGGACCCTGGGCATGTGCCCTGCGTGACCGGTCGGTATTCGACCATGTGACCGGTCGGTATTCGACCATGTGGCCGGTCGGTATTCGACCATGTGACCGGTCGGTATTCGACCATGTGACCGGTCGGTATTCGACCATGACCGGTCGGTATTCGACCATGATAGCTGGGTAGACTCATTTACCAATCTAAACAGTGTTAGCTGACCTGGCTAATTGAGTGATGGTCAATGACTGACATAACAAGAGAAAGATTTGCTGATACACAGCTCACATTTTTTACTTTCACCTTTTGTATTCTACTATTCTACCTCTCAACGGTAAATTAGAGACCCCGACTGGGGCCGGCCCTGTTCCTACACCCAGTGGACATCACCTCTCTGGTTGGTTGGGGTGTTGCCCATTATAGAGACTGTAGAAGGAACAGCATTATACAGAGGGGGGACATGAGGTGTAGAAGGAACAGCATTATACAGAGGGGGGACATGAGGTGTAGAAGGAACAGCATTATACAGAGGGGGGACATGAGGTGTAGAAGGAACAGCATTATACAGAGGGGGGACATGAGGTGTAGAAGGAACAGCATTATACAGAGGGGGGACATGAGGTGTAGAAGGAACAGCATATACAGAGGGTGGACATGAGGTGTAGAAGGAACAGCATATACAGAGGGGGGACATGAGGTGTAGAAGGAACAGCATATACAGAGGGGGACATGAGGTGTAGAAGGAACAGCATTATACAGAGGGAGGACATGAGGTGTAGAAGGAACAGCATTATACAGAGGGGGGATATGAGGTGTAGAAGGAACAGCATTATACAGAGGGGGGACATGAGGTGTAGAAGGAACAGCATTATACAGAGGGGGGACATGAGGTATAGAAGGAACAGCATATACAGAGGGGGACATGAGGTGTAGAAGGAACAGCATTATACAGAGGGGGGACATGAGGTGTAGAAGGAACCGCATTATACAGAGGGGGGACATGAGGTGTAGAAGGAACAGCATTATACAGAGGGGGGACATGAGGTGTAGAAGGAACAGCATTATACAGAGGGGGACATGAGGTGTAGAAGGAACAGCATTATACAGAGGGTGGACATGAGGTGTAGAAGGAACAGCATTATACAGAGGGGGGACATGAGGTGTAGAAGGAACAGCATATACAGAGGGGGGACATGAGGTGTAGAAGGAACAGCATATACAGAGGGGGGACATGAGGTGTAGAAGGGACAGCATATACAGAGGGTGGACATGAGGTGTAGAAGGAACAGCATATACAGAGGGTGGACATGAGGTGTAAAAGGAACAGCATATACAGAGGGGGGACATGAGGTGTAGAAGGAACAGCATATACAGAGGGTGGATATGAGGTGTAGAAGGAACAGCACATACAGAGGGTGGACATGAGGTGTAGAAGGAACAGCATATACAGAGGGGGTACATGAGGTGTAGAAGGAACAGCATATACAGAGGGTGGATATGAGGTGTAGAAGGAACAGCATATACAGAGGGTGGACATGAGGTGTAGAAGGAACAGCATTATACAAAGGGTGGACATGAGGTGTAGAGGGAACAGCATATACAAAACATCTCAACACAACATGCCGACCTGGTTCGGGGCATCATTTTCAAGCTACTCCACCTCACTCAGCCATCCAAACTCTCCCATACCAGTCACTCCACTCCAGCCAGTATGTGAGGGAGTTCAGAATAGCTGTGAGTGTGTGGATTCTAGACTAGAGAGAGTGGGCTATGGGGTTGGCATATCTGTGGTTGTATACTAGCCATACCACTCCAGTCCAGCTAGTAGGTCGCCAGGGAAGGGATCATGGCATAACTATGGTTGTGTACTAGACAGTGACAGCTGCTATGGGGGTTCATGTCTGGGGCAGGAGCGGGCATGAACAAGCCTCACCCTCTCACCACCCAACCTGAGCCAACAACATTACACCAACACTCCCACGCACTAACTATATCAACAACACAGTACCACAGTGTCAAAGGCAGGCAGGCAGGCAGGCAGGCAGGCATCCACAACAGGTGCCACACCACACACACACACACATGTAACAGTATAACTTTAGTACCGTCCCCTCGCCCCGACACGAGCGCGAACCAGGGACCCTCTGCACACATCGACAACAGTCACCCACGAAGCACGGTCGTTACCCATCGCTCCACAAAAGCCACGGCCCTTGCAGAGCAAGGGGCAACCCTACTTAAAGTCTCAGAGCAAGTGACGTAACTGATTGAAATGCTACTAGCGCGTACCCGCTAACTAGCTAGCCATTTCACATCCGTTACACTCACCCCCCTTTCAACCTCCTCCTTTTCCGCAGCAACCAGTGATCCGGGTCAACAGCATCAATGTAACAGTATAACTTTAGTACGTCCCCTCGCCCCGACACCGGCGCGAACCAGGGACCCTCTGCACACATCAACAACGGTTGCCCACGAAGCACGGTCGTTACCCATCGCTCCACAAAAGCCGCGGCCCTTGCAGAGCAAGGGGCAACCCTACTTAAAGTCTCAGAGCAAGTGACGTAACTGATTGAAATGCTACTAGCGCGTACCCGCTAACTAGCTAGCCATTTCACATCCGTTACACACACACACACACACACACACACACACACACGCACGATAGTCTGACTGGGGCTGTGCCAATAGCAGTTTATCTGGCTACTGTATCTGGGCACAGAGGTGGCATGGGACCCCCATATCCGTTTAAATGATCTACCAACTATCCCTTTAAGTGAACGACCAACTATCCCTTTCTATTCTCTACCAACTATCTCTTTAAATGATCTACCAACTATCCCTTTAAATTATCTACCAACTATCCCTTTAAATGATCTACCAACAATCCCTTTCCGTTCTCTACCAACTATCCCTTTCTATTCTCTACCTACAATCCCTTTCTATTCTCTACTAACACTCCCTTTAAATGATCTACCAACTATCCTTTTCTATTCTCTACTAACTCTCCCTTTAAATGGTCTACCAACTCTCCCTTTAAATGGTCTACCAACTATCCCTTTAAATGGTCTACCAACTATCCCTTTAAATTATCTGCCAACTATCCCTTTAAATGATCTACCAACTATCCCTTTCTATTCTCTACCAACTATTCCTTTAAATGATCTACCAACTATCCCTTTAAATGATCTACCAACTATCCCTTTAAATGATCTATTATCTATCCCTTTAAATGATCTACCAACTATTCCTTTAAATGATCTACCAACTATCCCTTTAAATGATCTACCAACTATTCCTTTAAATGATCTACCAACTATACATTTCAATTCTCTTACAGTTTTTTACAATCACTTTGGCATTAATTTTGGAAACTTGATGTCATTTTTCAAAACTCTAGACACAAAACTCACAACCAATGATCAAAATGCACATTTTTCAAAACTCTAACACTTTTTCCAATTGCTTGGATACAATACACATAAAGCTAAGATCATTTTTTCATTGAACTAAAATCACCTGTTCAAAATGACACAACTTAACATCAAAGTATTACCATTTCAAAATGCCATTCACACATTACATCTGAGATGACTGTCTATTCATTTCATTACAATGATCTAACTATCAATTGATACAACTGCTCAAAATGATAAGTAACTGTTGCATTACTCTTAATGCAGAGTTTTATGAAAACTGACAAACAATATTCCATGTTTAGATCATGAAAGGTTCAGGATAACGAGATCCATTGACACCAATTACCGTGGAACATGAACCAATTGGACTACATTATCTATGGATGTAATATTTCATCATCATTCTTTATCAGACACTGTTTCTATGGTCCCATGTTCCACTTTTCCAGACCATGTTTTCAGATTTGACATTACTGTACACTCATCAGCCACTTTATTAGGTACACCTATCTAGTACTGGGTAGGACCCCCTTTTGCCTCCACAACAGCCTGAATTATTCATGGT
This sequence comes from Salvelinus fontinalis, assembly GCF_029448725.1. Taxonomy (NCBI): domain Eukaryota; kingdom Metazoa; phylum Chordata; class Actinopteri; order Salmoniformes; family Salmonidae; genus Salvelinus; species Salvelinus fontinalis. Next base: position 40,422,960 of record NC_074691.1, on the reverse strand, counting down.
GTTGTACGTTAAGAGATGCCCTTCTGCACACCACTGTTTTAAACAGCTGTTATTTGAGCATTTGTGGCCTTTCTGTTAGCTTGAATGAGTCTGGACATTCTCCTCTGACCTCTCTCATTAACAAGGTGTTTCTGCCCACAGAACTGCTGCTCACTGAATGTGTTTTGTTTATCGCACCGTTCGCTGTAAACTCTAGAGACTGTAGTGCCTTAAAATCCCAGGAAGGCAGCTGTTTCTGAGATGCTGGAATCACCATGTGTGGCATCAACAATCATACCACGGTCAAAGTTGCTGAGATTACACATCTTGCCCGTTCGAATGTTTGGTTGAACAACAACTAAAGCTCTCTACTCTATATATTGAGTTGCAGGGAGCCACGTGATTCGCTGTTCGAATGTAACCTTCCTTGATGAGCTAAATCCGGTCTGTAGAGCTGATGGCATGACCTATGTCATTGTGTGGGATAATGTCAGGTTCCACCATGCTCAAATGGTGCAAGCATGGTTTCAGACCCAACCACAATTTACCACCCTGTGCTTACTCCCATACTCTCCTTTCCTTAACCCGATTGAGGAATTTCTCTCCACAAGGTGGAAGGTATATGATAGGCGCCCTCACGAACAAGCCGCCCTTCTCAAGGTCATGGATGACGCATGCAATGACATCACGGCAGACCAGTGTCAGGCCTGGATTCACCCGAAGATTCTTCCCAAGATGTTTGGCTAATGAAAACATCCATTGTGATGTGAATGAGAACCTGTGGGCCAAATCCACAAGACAGGGTTGATGGGAATATAGAAGTACAGTAATCAACCTTTTGTTCTGCTTTTTACAGTAAGCCAGGTGAGGAACACTGCAGTTTATGTTTTACATTAAGCCAGGTGAGGAACACTGCAGTTTATGTTTTACATTAAGCCAGGTGAGGAACACTGCAGTTTATGTTTTACATTAAGCCAGGTGAGGAACACTGCAGTTTATGTTTTACAGTAAGCCAGGTGAGGAACACTGCAGTTTATGTTTTACATTAAGCCAGGTGAGGAACACTGCAGTTTATGTTTTACAGTAAGCCAGGTGAGGAACACTGCAGTTTATGTTTTACAGTAAGCCAGGTGAGGAACACTGCAGTTTATGTTTTACATTAAGCCAGGTGAGGAACACTGCAGTTTATGTTTTACAGTAAGCCAGGTGAGGAACACTGCAGTTTATGTTTTACATTAAGCCAGGTGAGGAACACTGCAGTTTATGTTTTACATTAAGCCAGGTGAGGAACACTGCAGTTTATGTTTTACAGTAAGCCAGGTGAGGAACACTGCAGTTTATGTTTTACATTAAGCCAGGTGAGGAACACTGCAGTTTATGTTTTACATTAAGCCAGGTGAGGAACACTGCAGTTTATGTTTTACAGTAAGCCAGGTGAGGAACACTGCAGTTGATGTTTTACAGTAAGCCAGGTGAGGAACACTGCAGTTGACGTTTTACAGTAAGCCAGGTGAGGAACACTGCAGTCGACCTTTAACTGTTGTTTATTTTTTTGTTGCTAAATATTTTTGCTTTGATTCAAAGAAACCTATGTTGTGATTTTATTGTATTTCATCAATAAATGTCAAAAAGGACCACGAGGTTCTGAAAATAGTGCCAAAGTGATTATTAAAAACTGTAAAAGGACTCACAAGCCCGGAAGTAGCCAATAGCTGAGTAATTATGAGACTTGGAAACTGTGGCAAGGCAAGAATGACACAAAGGAACAGGATGATGATCTCTGAGGTCAGTGTTGCCGTTTTGCCAGCAGGGGGCATAATAACACTAATACGTTGAGAGAATGAACGCTACTGCGCTCTCACAGCGATCACAATTATTTTGTCTCATACTTTTTTCCAGAATAGTCTACACAAGAAAATGTATGTTTTCAATTCTTACTGTTATTCAACGTCAGTTGTTATAGTCCTTCCTACCTCGCTGGAAGATGTGGTATGGTGTGCTACAAGGTCTCACGAGTGGCGCAGTGGTCTGAAGCATTGCATCTCAGTGCAAGTAGGCGTAACTACAGTACCTGGTTTGAATCCAGGCTGTATCACAGGTGACCGTGATTGGGAGTCAAATAGGGCGGCACACAATTGGCCCAGTGTCGGCCGGGATAGGCCGTCATTTTAAATAAGAATTTGTTCTTTAACTGACTGGCCGAGTTAAATCCAGGTTTCGTAAGTAAACGGTCCATTCATACACCTCTCTCTGTAAGGTGTGGTAAGATAATGACAGTAGGTTGAATATATTAACACTGTTGCTGAACACTGGAATTTCTTCACCAGTAGTTATTTTTAGCAACTCCTCTTTTAGGAGTGATGACACCCTCTCCTTTTTACCACAGACCCTTACCTTCAGGGAAACTCCCAGAATGCTTTGATCTAACAGCTCCAATAGAAAGTCCCCTTTCCCTCTCAATTCACAGGGCTATATTGGCTTTATTTATAAACATTTTTAAAGCAAGTGAAAAAGATAATAAATAAAAGATTAACAGTAAACATTATACTCACAAAACGTTACAAAAGAAAAGAGACAGTTAAAATGATTATATTATGACTATATACAGTGTTATGATGATGTGATTTCACCCAATAGATATGTGAGTTTATCTGAGGGGAAAAATGTGTCTTTAATATGGTCATACATTTGGCAGGAGGTTAGGAAGTGCAGCTCAGTTTCCACCTCATTTTGTGGGCATTACACCTACGACGGCCTTTCTCAATAGCAAGGCTATGCTCACTGAGTCTACATAGTCAAAGCTTTCCTTAAGTTTGGGTCAGTCACAGTGGTCAGGTATTCTGCCACTGTGTACTCTCTGTTTAGGGCCAAATAGCATTCTAGTTTGCTCTGTTTTTTGATTAATTCTTTCAAATGTGTTAAGTAATTATCTTTTTTTTTTGTTTTCTCATGATTTGGTTGGGTCTAATTGTGTTGCTGTCCTGGGGCTCTGTGGCATGCAGAGCAGAATTAGGCAGACACACTAATTATCAAAATCCAGAAAAGAGCCATTAAATTCTACAACCACCTAAAAGGAAGCAACTCCCAAACCTTCTATAACAAAGAAATGAACCTGGAGAAGAGTCCCCTAAGCAAGCTGGTCCTGGGGCTCTGGTGTTTGAAGTTGTACACAGAGGATGTTTTTGCAGAATACTGCATGCAGAGTTTCAATTTGGTGTTTGTCCCATTTTGTGAATTCTTGGTTGGTGAGCGGACCCCAGACCTCACAACCATGAAGGTCAATGGGTTCTATAACTGATTCAAGTATTTTTTGCCAGATCCTAATTGATATGTTTAATTTTATGTTCCTTTTGATGGCGTAGAAGGCCCTTCTTGCCTTGTCTCTCAGATTGTTCACAGTTTTTTGGAAGTTACCTGTGGCGCTGATGTTCAGGCCGAGGTAGGTATAATTTTTAGTGTGCTCTAGATAGAATTTGTTTTCGTTGTCCTGGCAACTGGACCTTTTTTGGAACACTATTATTTTTGACACTACCCCTCCTAATCCAACCACAGTCCCTCTCTCTCTACCCCTCCTAACCCGACCACAGACCCCCTCTCTCTACCACTCCTAACCCAACCACTATCCCCATCTCTCTACCCCTCAAAATCCGACCACTATCCCCCTCTCTCTACCACTCGTAACCCGACCACTATCCCCCTCTCTCTACCCCAACACTACCCCTCCTAACCCTACCACTATCTCTCCCTCTACACCATCCCTACCCCTCCTAATCCGACCACTATCTCCCATCTCTTCTTAATGGTGGCTGAAATATGTATCTTTCCCTTGATGATCACTGAGTCGACAGAGAGAGTCCTTCAACATCAGTGACCTCTTTATTCTCCAATGTTGATCATTATGACATCATTGGTCTGCTATTCCATAATGGTAATAGTAGTTTGCTCACCACTGACCTCTGACCTGTGGCATAGATAGGACACCTGCAGTACTGAAAGAAAGGCCGTGAGACTGTGAGCACCCGGCTGCAACGGAGGAGAGTGCTGACACTGGGAACTCCCGTGGGTCCTATGATGTGGAGAGGAGGGGAGGTGTGTGTGTGTGTGTGTGTGTGTGTGTGTGTGTGTGTGTGTGTGTGTGTGTGTGTGTGTGTGTGTGTGTGTGTGTGTGTGTGTGTGTGTGTGTGTGTGTGTGTGTGTGTGTGTGTGTGTGTGTGTGTGTGTGTGTGTGCGCGCGCGCGGTTGTGTGTGTGTGTGTGTGTGTGTGTGTGTGTGTGTGTGTGTGTGTGTGACAAATTGTGTAAATGGTCAGAGTTAATCCCATTTTAACACCACACACACACACACACACACACACACACACACACACACACACACACTAAGGTGTGAAGTGGCCAGCACGGTGAGTGGATTATAGACCCGTCCTGCATTACAATAGAGGTGAGAAGTAGTGTGGGGGGGGGGGGGGGGGGGGTTGAAATGCACAAGAATACCCCCCCCCCATACGTTCACTAAGAGTCATTATGTAGGTGACATTGTTTAGGATAATACACAATCAAGACTGTCAAAGAGAAGGTCCCACAGTAACAACAGCAGGACGTCAAGTACAGGTTAGACCAGATAATTACACCTGGACGCGCGTCCCAAATCGCACCCTGTTCTCTGTTTAGTGCACTGCTTTTTGACCAGTGTCCATAGGGTCCCACTACGTAGGGAATAGGGTGCCATTTGACCAGGGACCATAGGGTGCCACTACGTAGGGAATAGGGTGCCATTTGACCAGGGTCCATAGGGTCCCACTACGTAGGGAATAGGGTGCTTTTTGACCAGGGTCCATAGGGTCCCACTATGTAGGGAATAGGGTGCTTTTTGACCAGGGTCCATAGGGTCCCACTACGTAGGGAATAGGGTGCCATTTGACCAGGGACCATAGGGTCCCACTACGTAGGGAATAGGGTGCCATTTGACCAGGGACCATAGGGTCCCACTACGTAGGGAATAGGGTGCCATTTGACCAGGGTCCATAGGGTCCCACTACGTAGGGAATAGGGTGCTTTTTGACCAGGGTCCATAGGGTCCCACTACGTAGGGAATAGGGTGCCATTTGACCAGGGTCCATAGAGTCCCACTACGTAGGGAATAGGGTGCCATTTGACCAGGGTCCATAGGGTCCCACTATGTAGGGAATAGGGTGCTTTTTGACCAGGGTCCATAGGGTCCCACTATGTAGGGAATAGGGTGCTTTTTGACCAGGGTCCATAGGGCCCCACTACGTAGGGAATAGGGTGCCATTTGACCAGGGACCATAGGGTCCCACTACGTAGGGAATAGGGTGCTTTTTGACCAGGGTCCATAGGGTCCCACTACGTAGGGAATAGGGTGCCATTTGACCAGGGTCCATAGGGTCCCACTACGTAGGGAATAGGGTGCCATTTGACCAGGGTCCATAGGGCCCACTACGTAGGGAATAGGGTGCCATTTGACCAGGGTCCATAGGGTCCCACTACGTAGGGAATAGGGTGCCATTTGACCAGGGACCATAGGGTCCCACTACGTAGGGAATAGGGGGACTTAGAGCTGATAATAAGAGGTGTCAAATTTGATTTGATTTGATTTGAGAAGGCTCTGATGATAAAGAAAGAGCTTTCTGAGTGTCACACTGATTCCTCTAATGGTTCCTCTAATGGTTTGTCTAATGGATCCTTTAATGGTTCCTCTAATGATTCCTCAAAAGGTTCCTCTAATGGTTCCTCTAATTGATCCTCAAATGGTTCCTCTAATGGTTCCTCTAATGGTTCCTCTAATGGTTCCTCTAATGGTTCCTCTAATGGATCCTCGAATGGTTCCTCGAATGGTTCCTCTAATGGTTCCTCTAATGGTTCCTCTAATGGTTCCTCTAATTGTTCCTCTAATTGTTCCTCTAATGGTTCCTCTAATGGTTCCTTGAATGGTTCCTCGAATGGTTCCTCGAATTGTTCCTCGAATTGTTCCTCTAATGGATCCTCTGATGGTTCCTCTAATGGTTCCTCGAATGGTTCCTCTAATGGTTCCTCGAATGGTTCCTCGAATGGATCCTCGAATGGTTCCTCGAATGGTTCCTCTAATGGTTCCTCTAATGGTTCCTCTAATGGTTCCTCTAATGGATCCTCGAATGGTTCCTCGAATGGTTCCTCGAATGGTTCCTCGAATGGTTCTTCGAATGGTTCCTCTAATGGTGTGGAAACAGTGATCAAAGAAGACATTTGGCCTGGGCTTTTTCGGGCTTCTATTTTGAGTTTAAGTATCAGTATCTGAGATACCATGTGTATCTGACCAAAATACAATTTGATTTGATTTGCTACACCATCTTGTAACATTCTTCCCAACGTGAAGCCACCCTAGCTTGTATAATGTGCTACGTGGGTTTTATGGATTTAAAAGGCATATACAGTCAGACCTTTCGAGAGTTTATGTATCTGTCAGTCACACGCTGGGGAATGAGCCCCAAATCCCTATTCCCTATAGGTTCTGGGCAAAAGTAGTGCACTATATAGGGAATAGGGTTAATTATGGGCTGTGGTCAAAAGTAGTGCACTATATAGGGAAAAGGGTTAATTATGGGCTGTGGTCAAAAGTAGTGCACTATATAGGGAATAGGGTTAATTATGGGCTGTGGTCAAAAGTAGTGCACTATAAATAGGGAATAGGGTTAATTATGGGCTGTGGTCAAAAGTAGTGCACTATATAGGGAATGGGGTGTTATTTGGGACGCGGGATGACGTCTCTGCCTAAATTCAGCATTCCTGGGATGCTGTTCCAGGTCAGTCAGAATTCCTGGGACGACGTTCCGGGTTGGTATTCTTGAATGTCCTGGAACACAAAGGGCAACGTTGGCATGGCTGGCACGCTCGCTTGGACGGAGGGAAGGTTTATAGGGGCACCAGCTGCTATGGCGCATCAGCTGCCGTAAGAACATCACTGAGGTCAAGCATGGCAGTGGTCTGTATGTGTGTGTGTGTGTGTGTGTGTGTGTGTGTGTGTGTGTGTGTGTGTGTGTGTGTGTGCAGATGGTGGCATACACATAACATGGGAGGCCTAACCATCAGGGAATTTAACCAGGTGGGTGTGGATCAAATATCTCTCTGGGACACAGTGTTGATACACAATAGATTAGACCAAAGCCCTGTAGGAATGGTGTTATTATTCCCCTCTGATAAATGTATAGGAGAGAGTGTGGGAACGGTATGTTAGGGAGTCTTCGAATGAAGAAAATCTAATCACAAGCACCATATACTGTCTTCTGTATTTCTGACCTACCAAATCAAGTTTTTTGGGGGGAGGATTCGTAAACAAACAAAAAACATTTTCTCATCTTAGATCAAATGGTTGGTCCCCGATACAAGGCATACAAAACAGCGTATGATTACTGTCCTGTCGTTGAGCCACATCCATGAAGTACACTTGATATTAAAATACAACATGAAACATAAAAATCAAATAAATGCCCACTACTTGGATGTGAGCGCTCTTTCATAAATCATCACATTATCTCCAGGAAACACTGCGTCTCCTTCACCAACGGTGCTTAATTCATTTTTGTCATTCTGAGGCAGTAACAAAGGCATCTGAATCAATATGCTCTGAATGGCCGGCACTATCCTCTTAGAAATTCAGATGAAAGACACACACACACACCAACTGAAGCAGTCCATCAGATGAAACCACAAGACGAAGAGGGAGGGGCAGAAAGAGGTAATGATGTCATCCTGTGGCTCAGACGGATAAGTGTGTGTGTGTGTGTGTGTGCAGATAAACTAAGCTGGGTTTGAGATAATGGGGACATTTTCGGAAAGGTGATGTCATTCTTCCACCACTAGCCTCCCCCTCTCCCTCCATCCATCTTTGTCCCTCCCTCAGCCCTCTCCCTCCCTCCATCCCTCTCTCTCCCTCCCTACCTCACTCCCTCTTTGAATCTCAATGCAGGCAGTGAATTATCTTCTGAATAGACAGGGGTGTAAACTCCACCTCCCACTGAGCTACTGGCTGTGATGTAGGAGATGTTTAATACTGTGTGTGTGTGTGGACGGGAGGTAGCCGTATCTGCCCACCATCATCAGTCACCCACTGAGACCAATCACTTAAAAACCTGCCAGGCTTCCAGGCTAGTAGGGGCTTGTGATGCTGAGGGTGGGGAGACGACCTGGTTTGGGTTGGGGGGAGGCACTGGTGTTGTTGGGGGAGAGGCACTGGTGGGGTTGGGGGAGAGGAACTGGTGGGGTTGGGGATCTGGTGGGGTTGGGGGAGAGGACCTGATGGGGTTGGGGAGAGGACCTGGTGGGGTTGGGGGAGAGGACCTGTGGGGTTGGGGAGAGGACCTGGTGGGGTTGGGGATCTGGTGGGGTTGGGGGAGAGGACCTGGTGGGGTTGGGGGAGAGGACCTGGTGGGGTTGGGGGAGAGGACCTGTGGGGTTGGGGATCTGGTGGGGTTGGGGGAGAGGACCTGGTGGGGTTGGGGAAAGGACCTGGTGAGATTGGGGAGAGGAACTGGTGGGGTTGGGGGAGAGGACCTGATGGGGTTGGGGAGAGGACCTGGTGGGGTTGGGGGAGAGGACCTGTGGGGTTGGGGATCTGGTGGGGTTGGGGGAGAGGCCCTGATGGGGTTGGGGAGAGGACCTGGTGGGGTTGGGGAAAGGACCTGGTGGGGTTGGGGGAGAGGACCTGGTGGGGTTGGGGAGAGGAATTGGTGGGGTTGGGGAGAGGACCTGGTGGGGTTGTGGGAGAGGACCTGTGGGGTTGGGGATCTGGTGGGGTTGGGGAGAGGACCTGGTGGGGTTGGGGGAGAGGACCTGTGGGGTTGGGGAGAGGACCTGGTGGGGTTGGGGAGAGGACCTGGTGGGGTTGGGGGAGAGGACCTGTGGGGTTGGGGATCTGGTGGGGTTGGGGGAGAGGCCCTGATGGGGTTGGGGAGAGGAACTGGTGGGGTTGGGGAGAGGAACTGGTGGGGTTGGGGGAGAGGCCCTGATGGGGTTGGGGGAGAGGACCTGGTGAGGTTGGGGGAGAGGACCTGATGGGGTTGGGGGAGAGGAACTGGTGAGGTTGGGGGAGAGGACCTGATGGGGTTGGGGAGAGGACCTGGTGGGGTTGGGGGAGAGGACCTGGTGGGGTTGGGGAGAGGACCTGGTGGGGTTGGGGGAGAGGACCTGGTGGGGTTGGGGAGAGGAACTGATGGGGTTGGGGAGAGGACCTGGTGGGGTTGGGGAGAGGACCTGATGGGGTTGGGGGAGAGGACCTGGTGGGGTTGGGGAGAGGAACTGATGGGGTTGGGGAGAGGTACTGGTGGGGTTGGGGAGAGGACCTGATGGGGTTGGGGGAGAGGGACTGGTGGGGTTGGGGAGAGGACCTGGTGGGGTTGGGGAGAGGACCTGGTGGGGTTGGGGGAGAGGACCTGGTGGGGTTGGGGAGAGGACCTGGTGGGGTTGGGGGAGAGGACCTGGTGGGGTTGGGGCTCTGGTGAGCTTGGGGAGAGGACCTGATGGGGTTGGGGGAGAGGACCTGGTGGGGTTGGGGAGAGGACCTGGTGGGGTTGGGGAAAGGACCTGGTGGGGTTGGGGAGAGGACCTGATGGGGTTGGGGGAGAGGACCTGGTGGGGTTGGGGGAGAGGACCTGGTGGGGTTGGGGAGAGGGACTCGTGGGATTGGGAATCTGGTGGGGTTGGGGCTCTGGTTGGGACTCTGGTGAGGTTGGGGGAGAGGACCTGTGGGGTTGGGGATCTGGTGGGGTTGGGGGAGAGGCCCTGATGGGGTTGGGGAGAGGACCTGGTGGGGTTGGGGAGAGGACCTGATGGGGTTGGGGGAGAGGACCTGGTGGGGTTGGGGAGAGGACCTGGTGGGGTTGGGGAGAAGACCTGATGGGGTTGGGGAGAGGAACTGATGGGGTTGGGGAGAGGTACTGGTGGGGTTGGGGAGAGGGACTGATGGGGTTGGGGAGAGGAACTGATGGGGTTGGGGAGAGGTACTGGTGGGGTTGGGGAGAGGAACTGATGGGGTTGGGGGAGAGGGACTGGTGGGGTTGGGGGAGAGGGACTGGTGGGGTTGGGGAGAGGACCTGGTGGGGTTGGGGAAAGGACCTGGTGGGGTTGGGGAGAGGACCTGGTGGGGTTGGGGAGAGGACCTGGTGGGGTTGGGGAGAGGCACTGGTGGGGTTGGGGAGAGGCACTGGTGGGGTTGGGGAGAGGCACTGGTGGGGTTGGGGGAGAGGACCTGGTGGGATTGGGGAGAGGTACTGGTGGGGTTGGGGAGAGGACCTGGTGGGGTTGGGGAGAGGACCTGGTGGGATTGGGGAGAGGACCTGGTGGGGTTGGGGAGAGGACCTGGTGGGGTTGGGGAGAGGCACTGGTGTTGTTGGGGGAGAGGCACTGGTGGGTTTGGGGAGAGGACCTGGTGGGGTTGGGGAGAGGACCTGGTGGGGTTGGGGAGAGGCACTGGTGGGGTTGGGGAGAGGCACTGGTGGGGTTGGGGAGAGGCACTGGTGGGGTTGGGGAGAGGACCTGGTGGGATTGGGGAGAGGACCTGGTGGGGTTGGGGAGAGGACCTGGTGGGGTTGGGGAGAGGACCTGGTGGGGTTGGGGAGAGGACCTGGTGGGATTGGGGAGAGGACCTGGTGGGGTTGGGGAAAGGACCTGGTGGGGTTGGGGGAGAGGACCTGGTGGGGTTGGGGAGAGGAATTGGTGGGGTTGGGGAGAGGACCTGGTGGGGTTGTGGGAGAGGACCTGTGGGGTTGGGGATCTGGTGGGGTTGGGGAGAGGACCTGGTGGGGTTGGGGGAGAGGACCTGTGGGGTTGGGGAGAGGACCTGGTGGGGTTGGGGAGAGGACCTGGTGGGGTTGGGGGAGAGGACCTGTGGGGTTGGGGATCTGGTGGGGTTGGGGGAGAGGCCCTGATGGGGTTGGGGAGAGGAACTGGTGGGGTTGGGGAGAGGGACTCGTGGGGTTGGGGGAGAGGCCCTGATGGGGTTGGGGGAGAGGACCTGGTGAGGTTGGGGGAGAGGACCTGATGGGGTTGGGGGAGAGGAACTGGTGAGGTTGGGGGAGAGGACCTGATGGGGTTGGGGAGAGGAACTGGTGGGGTTGGGGGAGAGGACCTGGTGGGGTTGGGGAGAGGACCTGGTGGGGTTGGGGGAGAAGACCTGGTGGGGTTGGGGAGAGGAACTGATGGAGTTGGGGAGAGGACCTGGTGGGGTTGGGGAGAGGACCTGATGGGGTTGGGGGAGAGGACCTGGTGGGGTTGGGGAGAGGAACTGATGGGGTTGGGGAGAGGTACTGGTGGGGTTGGGGAGAGGAACTGATGGGGTTGGGGGAGAGGGACTGGTGGGGTTGGGGAGAGGACCTGGTGGGGTTGGGGAGAGGACCTGGTGGGGTTGGGGGAGAGGACCTGGTGGGGTTGGGGAGAGGACCTGGTGGGGTTGGGGGAGAGGACCTGGTGGGGTTGGGGCTCTGGTGAGCTTGGGGAGAGGACCTGGTGGGGTTGGGGGAGAGGACCTGGTGGGGTTGGGGAGAGGACCTGGTGGGGTTGGGGAAAGGACCTGGTGGGGTTGGGGAGAGGACCTGATGGGGTTGGGGGAGAGGACCTGGTGGGGTTGGGGGAGAGGACCTGGTGGGGTTGGGGAGAGGGACTCGTGGGATTGGGAATCTGGTGGGGTTGGGTCTCTGGTTGGGACTCTGGTGAGGTTGGGGGAGAGGACCTGTGGGGTTGGGGATCTGGTGGGGTTGGGGGAGAGGCCCTGATTGGGTTGGGGAGAGGACCTGGTGGGGTTGGGGAGAGGACCTGATGGGGTTGGGGGAGAGGACCTGGTGGGGTTGGGGAGAGGACCTGGTGGGGTTGGGGAGAGGACCTGATGGGGTTGGGGAGAGGAACTGATGGGGTTGGGGAGAGGTACTGGTGGGGTTGGGGAGAGGGACTGATGGGGTTGGGGAGAGGAACTGATGGGGTTGGGGAGAGGTACTGGTGGGGTTGGGGAGAGGAACTGATGGGGTTGGGGGAGAGGGACTGGTGGGGTTGGGGGAGAGGGACTGGTGGGGTTGGGGAGAGGACCTGGTGGGGTTGGGGAGAGGTACTGGTGGGGTTGGGGAGAGGACCTGGTGGGGTTGGGGAGAGGTACTGGTGGGGTTGGAGAAAGGACCTGGTGGGGTTGGGGAGAGGACCTGGTGGGGTTGGGGAGAGGCACTGGTGGGGTTGGGGAGAGGACCTGGTGGGATTGGGGAGAGGACCTGGTGGGGTTGGGGAGAGGGCCTGGTGGGGTTGGGGAGAGGCACTGGTGTTGTTGGGGGAGAGGCACTGGTGGGGTTGGGGAGAGGACCTGGTGGGGTTGGGGAGAGGACCTGGTGGGGTTGGGGAGAGGCACTGGTGGGGTTGGGGAGAGGCACTGGTGGGGTTGGGGAGAGGCACTGGTGGGGTTGGGGAGAGGACCTGGTGGGATTGGGGAGAGGACCTGGTGGGGTTGGGGAGAGGACCTGGTGGGGTTGGGGAGAGGACCTGGTGGGGTTGGGGAGAGGACCTGGTGGGATTGGGGAGAGGGCCTGGTGGGGTTGGGGAGAGGACCTGGTGGGGTTGGGGAGAGGCACTGGTGTTGTTGGGGGAGAGGCACTGGTGGGGTTGGGGCTCTGGTGAGGTTGGGGAGAGGACCTGGTGGGGTTGGGGGAGAGAACCTGGTGGGGTTGGGGGAGAGGAACTGGTGGGGTTGGGGGAGAGGAACTGGTGGGGTTGGGGGAGAGGCCCTGGTGGGGTTGGGGAGAGGACCTGGTGGGGTTGGGGAGAGGACCTGGTGGGGTTGGGGAGAGGCACTGGTGGGGTTGGGGAGAGGAACTGGTGGGGTTGGGGGAGAGGAACTGATGGGGTTGGGGGCGAGGGACTGGTGGGGTTGGGGAGAGGCATTGGTGGGGTTGGGGAGAGGGACTCGTGGGGTTGGGGATCTGGTGGGGTTGGGGCTCTGGTTGGGACTCTGGTGAGGTTGGGGGAGAGGAACTGTGGGGTTGGGGATCTGGTGGGGTTGGGGGAGAGGACCTGGTGGGGTTGGGGAAAGGACCTGGTGAGATTGGGGAGAGGAACTGGTGGGGTTGGGGGAGAGGACCTGATGGGGTTGGGGAGAGGACCTGGTGGGGTTGGGGGAGAGGACCTGTGGGGTTGGGGATCTGGTGGGGTTGGGGGAGAGGCCCTGATGGGGTTGGGGAGAGGACCTGGTGGGGTTGGGGAAAGGACCTGGTGGGGTTGGGGGAGAGGACCTGGTGGGGTTGGGGAGAGGAATTGGTGGGGTTGGGGAGAGGACCTGGTGGGGTTGTGGGAGAGGACCTGTGGGGTTGGGGATCTGGTGGGGTTGGGGAGAGGAACTGATGGGGTTGGGGGCGAGGGACTGGTGGGGTTGGGGAGAGGCATTGGTGGGGTTGGGGAGAGGGACTCGTGGGGTTGGGGATCTGGTGGGGTTGGGGCTCTGGTTGGGACTCTGGTGAGGTTGGGGGAGAGGAACTGTGGGGTTGGGGATCTGGTGGGGTTGGGGGAGAGGACCTGGTGGGGTTGGGGAAAGGACCTGGTGAGATTGGGGAGAGGAACTGGTGGGGTTGGGGGAGAGGACCTGATGGGGTTGGGGAGAGGACCTGGTGGGGTTGGGGGAGAGGACCTGTGGGGTTGGGGATCTGGTGGGGTTGGGGGAGAGGCCCTGTTGGGGTTGGGGAGAGGACCTGGTGGGGTTGGGGAAAGGACCTGGTGGGGTTGGGGGAGAGGACCTGGTGGGGTTGGGGAGAGGAATTGGTGGGGTTGGGGAGAGGACCTGGTGGGGTTGTGGGAGAGGACCTGTGGGGTTGGGGATCTGGTGGGGTTGGGGAGAGGACCTGGTGGGGTTGGGGGAGAGGACCTGTGGGGTTGGGGAGAGGACCTGGTGGGGTTGGGGAGAGGACCTGGTGGGGTTGGGGGAGAGGACCTGTGGGGTTGGGGATCTGGTGGGGTTGGGGGAGAGGCCCTGATGGGGTTGGGGAGAGGAACTGGTGGGGTTGGGGAGAGGAACTGGTGGGGTTGGGGGAGAGGCCCTGATGGGGTTGGGGGAGAGGACCTGGTGAGGTTGGGGGAGAGGACCTGATGGGGTTGGGGGAGAGGAACTGGTGAGGTTGGGGGAGAGGACCTGATGGGGTTGGGGAGAGGACCTGGTGGGGTTGGGGGAGAGGACCTGGTGGGGTTGGGGAGAGGACCTGGTGGGGTTGGGGGAGAGGACCTGGTGGGGTTGGGGAGAGGGACTGATGGGGTTGGGGAGAGGACCTGGTGGGGTTGGGGAGAGGACCTGATGGGGTTGGGGGAGAGGACCTGGTGGGGTTGGGGAGAGGAACTGATGGGGTTGGGGAGAGGTACTGGTGGGGTTTGGGAGAGGACCTGATGGGGTTGGGGGAGAGGGACTGGTGGGGTTGGGGAGAGGACCTGGTGGGGTTGGGGAGAGGACCTGGTGGGGTTGGGGGAGAGGACCTGGTGGGGTTGGGGAGAGGACCTGGTGGGGTTGGGGGAGAGGACCTGGTGTCGTTGGGGCTCTGGTGAGCTTGGGGAGAGGACCTGGTGGGGTTGGGGGAGAGGACCTGGTGGGGTTGGGGAGAGGACCTGGTGGGGTTGGGGAAAGGACCTGGTGGGGTTGGGGAGAGGACCTGATGGGGTTGGGGGAGAGGACCTGGTGGGGTTGGGGGAGAGGACCTGGTGGGGTTGGGGAGAGGGACTCGTGGGATTGGGAATCTGGTGGGGTTGGGGCTCTGGTTGGGACTCTGGTGAGGTTGGGGGAGAGGACCTGTGGGGTTGGGGATCTGGTGGGGTTGGGGGAGAGGCCCTGATGGGGTTGGGGAGAGGACCTGGTGGGGTTGGGGAGAGGACCTGATGGGGTTGGGGGAGAGGACCTGGTGGGGTTGGGGAGAGGACCTGGTGGGGTTGGGGAGAGGACCTGATGGGGTTGGGGAGAGGAACTGATGGGGTTGGGGAGAGGTACTGGTGGGGTTGGGGAGAGGGACTGATGGGGTTGGGGAGAGGAACTGATGGGGTTGGGGAGAGGTACTGGTGGGGTTGGGGAGAGGAACTGATGGGGTTGGGGGAGAGGGACTGGTGGGGTTGGGGGAGAGGGACTGGTGGGGTTGGGGAGAGGACCTGGTGGGGTTGGGGAAAGGACCTGGTGGGGTTGGGGAGAGGACCTGGTGGGGTTGGGGAGAGGACCTGGTGGGGTTGGGGAGAGGCACTGGTGGGGTTGGGGAGAGGCACTGGTGGGGTTGGGGGAGAGGACCTGGTGGGATTGGGGAGAGGTACTGGTGGGGTTGGGGAGAGGACCTGGTGGGGTTGGGGAGAGGACCTGGTGGGATTGGGGAGAGGACCTGGTGGGGTTGGGGAGAGGACCTGGTGGGGTTGGGGAGAGGCACTGGTGTTGTTGGGGGAGAGGCACTGGTGGGGTTGGGGAGAGGACCTGGTGGGGTTGGGGAGAGGACCTGGTGGGATTGGGGAGAGGACCTGGTGGGGTTGGGGAGAGGACCTGGTGGGGTTGGGGAGAGGCACTGGTGTTGTTGGGGGAGAGGCACTGGTGGGGTTGGGGAGAGGACCTGGTGGGGTTGGGGAGAGGATCTGGTGGGGTTGGGGAGAGGCACTGGTGGGGTTGGGGAGAGGCACTGGTGGGGTTGGGGAGAGGCACTGGTGGGGTTGGGGAGAGGACCTGGTGGGATTGGGGAGAGGACCTGGTGGGGTTGGGGAGAGGACCTGGTGGGGTTGGGGAGAGGACCTGGTGGGGTTGGGGAGAGGACCTGGTGGGATTGGGGAGAGGACCTGGTGGGGTTGGGGAAAGGACCTGGTGGGGTTGGGGGAGAGGACCTGGTGGGGTTGGGGAGAGGAATTGGTGGGGTTGGGGAGAGGACCTGGTGGGGTTGTGGGAGAGGACCTGTGGGGTTGGGGATCTGGTGGGGTTGGGGAGAGGACCTGGTGGGGTTGGGGGAGAGGACCTGTGGGGTTGGGGAGAGGACCTGGTGGGGTTGGGGAGAGGACCTGGTGGGGTTGGGGGAGAGGACCTGTGGGGTTGGGGATCTGGTGGGGTTGGGGGAGAGGCCCTGATGGGGTTGGGGAGAGGACTGGTGGGGTTGGGGAGAGGAACTGGTGGGGTTGGGGGAGAGGCCCTGATGGGGTTGGGGGAGAGGACCTGGTGAGGTTGGGGGAGAGGACCTGATGGGGTTGGGGGAGAGGAACTGGTGAGGTTGGGGGAGAGGACCTGATGGGGTTGGGGAGAGGACCTGGTGGGGTTGGGGGAGAGGACCTGGTGTGGTTGGGGAGAGGACCTGGTGGGGTTGGGGGAGAGGACCTGGTGGGGTTGGGGAGAGGAACTGATGGGGTTGGGGAGAGGACCTGGTGGGGTTGGGGAGAGGACCTGATGGGGTTGGGGGAGAGGACCTGGTGGGGTTGGGGAGAGGAACTGATGGGGTTGGGGAGAGGTACTGGTGGGGTTGGGGAGAGGAACTGATGGGGTTGGGGGAGAGGGACTGGTGGGGTTGGGGAGAGGACCTGGTGGGGTTGGGGAGAGGACCTGGTGGGGTTGGGGGAGAGGACCTGGTGGGGTTGGGGAGAGGACCTGGTTGGGTTGGGGGAGAGGACCTGGTGGGGTTGGGGCTCTGGTGAGCTTGGGGAGAGGACCTGGTGGGGTTGGGGGAGAGGACCTGGTGGGGTTGGGGAGAGGACCTGGTGGGGTTGGGGAAAGGACCTGGTGGGGTTGGGGAGAGGACCTGATGGGGTTGGGGGAGAGGACCTGGTGGGGTTGGGGGAGAGGACCTGGTGGGGTTGGGGAGAGGGACTCGTGGGATTGGGAATCTGGTGGGGTTGGGGCTCTGGTTGGGACTCTGGTGAGGTTGGGGAGAGGACCTGGTGGGGTTGGGGGAGAGAACCTGGTGGGGTTGGGGAGAGGAACTGGTGGGGTTGGGGGAGAGGAACTGGTGGGGTTGGGGGAGAGGACCTGGTGGGGTTGGGGAGAGGACCTGGTGGGGTTGGGGAGAGGACCTGGTGGGGTTGGGGAGAGGCACTGGTGGGGTTGGGGAGAGGAACTGGTGGGGTTGGGGGAGAGGAACTGATGGGGTTGGGGGAGAGGGACTGGTGGGGTTGGGGAGAGGCATTGGTGGGGTTGGGGAGAGGGACTCGTGGGGTTGGGGATCTGGTGGGGTTCGGGCTCTGGTTGGGACTCTGGTGAGGTTGGGGGAGAGGAACTGTGGGGTTGGGGATCTGGTGGGGTTGGGGGAGATGACCTGTGGGGTTGGGGAGAGGACCTGGTGGGGTTGGGGAGAGGACCTGGTGGGGTTGGGGAAAGGACCTGGTGGGGTTGGGGGAGAGGGCCTGGTGGGGTTGGGGAGAGGACCTGGTGGGGTTGGGGGAGAGGACCTGGTGGGGTTGGGGAGAGGACCTGGTGGGGTTGGGGGAGAGGACCTGGTGGGGTTGGGGGAGAGGACCTGGTGGGGTTGGGGAGAGGACCTGGTGAGGTTGGGGAGAGGACCTGGTGGGGTTGGGGAGAGGACCTGGTGGGGTTGGGGAGAGGACCTGGTGGGTTTGGGGAAAGGACCTGGTGGGGTTGGGGGAGAGGACCTGGTGGGGTTGGGGAGAGGCACTGGTGGGGTTGGGGATCTGGTGGGGTTGGGGGAGAGGAACTGGTAGGGTTGGGGATCTGGTGGGGTTGGGGCTCTGGTTGGGACTCTGGTGTGGTTGGGGGAGAGGCACTGGTAGGGTTGGGGATCTGGTGGGGTTGGGGCTCTGGTTGGGACTCTGGTGAGGTTGGGGGAGAGGAACTGGTAGGGTTGGGGGAGAGGACCTGATGGGGTTGGGGCTCTGGTGAGGTTGGGGGAGAGGACCTGGTAGGGTTGGGGGAGAGGACCTGGTGGGGTTGGGGGAGAGGAACTGGTGGGGTTGGGGGAGAGGAACTGGTGGGGTTGGGGGAGAGGACCTGGTGGGGTTGGGGAGAGGACCTGGTGGGGTTGGGGAGAGGACCTGGTGGGGTTGGGGAGAGGCACTGGTGGGGTTGGGGAGAGGAACTGGTGGGGTTGGGGGAGAGGAACTGATGGGGTTGGGGGAGAGGGACTGGTGGGGTTGGGGAGAGGCATTGGTGGGGTTGGGGAGAGGGACTCGTGGGGTTGGGGATCTGGTGGGGTTGGGGCTCTGGTTGGGACTCTGGTGAGGTTGGGGGAGAGGAACTGTGGGGTTGGGGATCTGGTGGGGTTGGGGGAGATGACCTGTGGGGTTGGGGAGAGGACCTGGTGGGGTTGGGGAGAGGACCTGGTGGGGTTGGGGAAAGGACCTGGTGGGGTTGGGGGAGAGGACCTGGTGGGGTTGGGGAGAGGACCTGGTGGGGTTGGGGGAGAGGACCTGGTGGGGTTGGGGAGAGGACCTGGTGGGGTTGGGGGAGAGGACCTGGTGGGGTTGGGGGAGAGGACCTGGTGGGGTTGGGGAAAGGACCTGGTGGGGTTGGGGAGAGGACCTGGTGGGGTTGGGGAGAGGACCTGGTGGGGTTGGGGAGAGGACCTGGTGGGTTTGGGGAAAGGACCTGGTGGGGTTGGGGGAGAGGACCTGGTGGGGTTGGGGAGAGGACCTGGTGAGGTTGGGGAGAGGACCTGGTGGGGTTGGGGAGAGGACCTGGTGGGGTTGGGGAGAGGACCTGGTGGGTTTGGGGAAAGGACCTGGTGGGGTTGGGGGAGAGGACCTGGTGGGGTTGGGGAGAGGAACTGGTGGGGTTGGGGATCTGGTGGGGTTGGGGGAGAGGAACTGGCAGAGTTGGGGATCTGGTGGGGTTGGGGCTCTGGTTGGGACTCTGGTGAGGTTGGGGGAGAGGAACTGGTAGGGTTGGGGATCTGGTGGGGTTGGGGCTCTGGTTGGGACTCTGGTGAGGTTGGGGGAGAGGACCTGGTAGGGTTGGGGGAGAGGACCTGATGGGGTTGGGGCTCTGGTGAGGTTGGGGGAGAGGACCTGGTAGGGTTGGGGGAGAGGACCTGGTGGGGTTGGGGAGAGGACCTGGTGGGGTTGGGGAGAGGACCTGGTGGGGTTGGGGAGAGGAACTGATGGGGTTGGGGGAGAGGGACTGGTGGGGTTGGGGAGAGGCACTGGTGGGGTTGGGGAGAGGGACTCGTGGGGTTGGGGATCTGGTGGGGTTGGGGCTCTGGTTGGGACTCTGGTGAGGTTGGGGGAGAGGAACTGTGGGGTTGGGGATCTGGTGGGGTTGGGGGAGAGGACCTGTGGGGTTGGGGAGAGGACCTGGTGGGGTTGGGGAGAGGACCTGGTGGGGTTGGGGAAAGGACCTGGTGGGGTTGGGGGAGAGGACCTGGTGGGGTTGGGGAGAGGACCTGGTGGGGTTGGGGGAGAGGACCTGGTGGGGTTGGGGAGAGGACCTGGTGGGGTTGGGGGAGAGGACCTGGTGGGGTTGGGGAGAGGACCTGGTGGGGTTGGGGGAGAGGAACCTGGTGGGGTTGGGGGAGAGGACCTGGTGGGGTTGGGGAGAGGACCTGGTGAGGTTGGGGAGAGGACCTGGTGGGGTTGGGGGAGAGGACCTGGTGGGGTTGGGGAGAGGACCTGGTGGGGTTGGGGAGAGGACCTGGTGGGTTTGGGGAAAGGACCTGGTGGGGTTGGGGGAGAGGACCTGGTGGGGTTGGGGAGAGGAACTGGTGGGGTTGGGGATCTGGTGGGGTTGGGGGAGAGGAACTGGTAGGGTTGGGGATCTGGTGGGGTTGGGGCTCTGGTTGGGACTCTGGTGAGGTTGGGGGAGAGGAACTGGTAGGGTTGGGGGAGAGGAACTGATGGGGTTGGGGCTCTGGTGAGGTTGGGGGAGAGGACCTGGTAGGGTTGGGGGAGAGGAACTGATGGGGTTGGGGCTCTGGTGGGGTTGGGGGAGAGGAACTGATGGGGTTGGGGCTTTGGTGAGGTTTGAGCTCTGGTGAGGTTGGGGGAGAGGACCTGATGGGGTTGGGGCTCTGGTGAGGTTGGGGCTCTGGTGAGGTTGGGGCTCTGGTGGGGTTGAGGATCTGGTGAGGTTGGGGATCTGGTGAGGTTGGGGATCTGGTGGGGTTGGGGATCTGGTGAGGTTGGGGCTCTGGTGAGGTTGGGGCTCTGGTGAGGTTGGGGCTCTGGTGAGGTTGGGGCTCTGGTGAGGATGGGGATCTGGTTGTGGTTGGGAATCTGGTGAGGTTGGGGCTCTGGTGAAGTTGGGGATCTGGTGAGTTTGGGGATCTGGTGGGGTTGGGGATCTGGTGGGGTTGGGGATCTGGTGGGGTTGTGGATCTGGTGGGGTTGGGGCTGGTCATAAGTAGTGCACTAAATAGGGAATAGGTTCTACTCATTTACATGTTTAAGTTCCTGGAACTTCACAGCCCTTCAGCGTTCCTTTATGGGACTTTACAGCCCTTCAGAGTTCCCCTCTAAAAATGTTTCTGGGACTTCATAGCCCTTCAGAGTTCTGTTATGGGACTTCACGGCTCTTCAGAGTTCTGTTATGGGACTTCACGGCTCTTCAGAATTCTGTTATGGGACTTCACGGCTCTTCAGAGTTCTGTTATGGGACTTCACGGCTCTTCAGAGTTCTGTTATGGGACTTCACGGCTCTTCAGAGTTCTGTTATGGGACTTCACGGCTCTTCAGAGTTCTGTTATGGGACTTCTCGGCTCTTCAGAGTTCTGTTTTGGGACTTCACGGCCCTTCAGAGTTCTGTTATGGGACTTCACGGCTCTTCAGAGTTCTGTTATGGGACTTCACGGCTCTTCAGAGTTCTGTTATGGGACTTCACGGCTCTTCAGAGTTCTGTTAATGGACTTCACGGCTCTTCAGAATTCTGTTTTGGGACTTCACGGCTCTTCAGAGTTCTGTTTTGGGACTTCACGGCTCTTCAGAGTTCTGTTTTGGGACTTCACGGCTCTTCAGAGTTCTGTTTTGGGACTTCACGGCTCTTCAGAATTCTGTTTTGGGACTTCACGGCTCTTCAGAGTTCTGTTTTGGGACTTCACGGCTCTTCAGAGTTCTGTTTTGGGACTTCACGGCTCTTCAGAGTTCTGTTTTGGGACTTCACGGCTCTTCAGAATTCTGTTTTGGGACTTCACGGCTCTTCAGAGTTCTGTTTTGGGACTTCACGGCTCTTCAGAGTTCTGTTTTGGGACTTCACGGCTCTTCAGAATTCTGTTATGGGACTTCACGGCCCTTCAGAGTTCTGTTATGGGACTTCACGGCCCTTCAGAGTTCTGTTTTGGGACTTCACGGCTCTTCAGAATTCTGTTTTGGGACTTCACGGCTCTTCAGAGTTCTGTTTTGGGACTTCACGGCTCTTCAGAATTCTGTTATGGGACTTCACGGCTCTTCAGAGTTCTGTTATGAGACTTCACGGCTCTTCAGAGTTCTGTTGTGGGACTTCACGGCTCTTCAGAGTTCTGTTATGGGACTTCACGGCTCTTCAGAGTTCTGTTTTGGGACTTCACGGCTCTTCAGAGTTCTGTTTTGGGACTTCACGGCTCTTCAGAGGGCCTCTCTCAAAATGTTTTCATCCAAGCAGCTGCTGTTTCAGGCTTGAATACTTTTTCTCCACTAAAATATGTATGTATCTTTTTTTACAGTTACATTTTCGTTGCAGCTCTGAAAGCTGTGGTTTCTTCGTAGTAGTTATATCCAGTGCCAGATAGCCAGGCACAAAGGCATAGACTTCCAGACAAACAGGCACAAAGATATTATCAAGGCACAAGGCGAGACCCAAATGTAGACCCAGGACGCAGATGGTTGGAGCCTTACAATGTTTATTAATCCAATAGGGGAAGGCAAGAGAATGGTCGTGAACAGGTAAAAAAGGTCCAAACCAGATCAGAGTCCAGGAGGTACAGAGTGGCAGACAGGCTCGAGGTCAAGGCAAGCAGAATGGTCAGGCAGGCAGGGACAAAGTCCAGAAACAGGCAAGGGTCAAAACCGGGAGGACTAGAAAAAGGAGAATGCAAAATGCAGAACGGGAAAATGCTGGTTGATTTGGAAACATACAAGACAAACGGCACAGAGAGACAGGAAACACAGGGATAAATACACTGGGGAAAATAAGTGACACCTGGATAGAGTTGAGACAATCACAAGGACAGGTGAAATAGATCAGGGCGTGACAGATATAGACTTCCAGACAAACACACAGACAGACAGACACAAAGATATGGACTTCCATTACATGTTGACACTAGACCACGGATGGTCTATCACATTACATGTTGACGTTTAGCACGAATGGTCGATCACATTACATGTTGTCATTAGACCAACCACGGGACCATCCTTTTCACTTTGCCCTAGAAGTACAGCTATGACATCGAGGGCATCTCTAGTAATGACCAGCATATATCTACTATTACACTTTTTTTGCTGTAAACAAGCTACCTCCCCTCCTTCCCCACACACACACACACACACACACACACACACACACACACACACACACACACACACACACACACACACACACACACACACACACACACACACACACTCGCGCGCACACACTCACACACACACACTCGCGCACACACACACACATACACACACACACTCGCACACACACACACTCGCGCACACACGCACACACTCGCACACACACACCACACACACACCACACACACACACACACACACACACACACACACACACACACACACACACACACACACACACACACACACACACACACACACACACACACACACACACACACACACACAGCTCAAGCTGTATCTAGGCAAAGTAAACCTCAGAAACCACAAGCATGTGTGCGATCTTGTGATTGCATTTGATACACAGTGCCTTTGGAAAGTATTCAGAAACCTTGACTTTTTGCATATTTTGTTACTTTACAGCCTTTAAAAAAAATTGATTAAATGTTTTTCCCCCTCATCAATCTACACACAATACCCCATAATGACAAAGCAAAATATATATATATATATATATATATATATAAAAAAGAAACTGAAATATCACATTTACATAAGTACTCAGTACTTTGTTGAAGCACCTTACAGCCTTGAGTCTTCTTGTGTAGGACGCTACAAGCTTGGCACACCTGTGTTTGGGGAGTTTTTCCCATTCTTCTCTGCAGATCCTCTCAAGCTCTGTCAGGTTGTATGGGGAACGTTGCTGCACAGCTATTTTCAAGTCTATCCAGAGATGTTCGATCGGGTTCAAGTGCGGGCTCTGGCTGGCCCACTCAAGGACATTCAGAGACTTGTCCCAGAGCCACTCCTGCGTTGTTTCTGCTGTGTGCTTAGGGTCATTGTCCTGTTGGAAGGTGAACCTTCGCCCCCAGTCTGAGGTCCTGAGTCCTCTGGAGCAGGTTTTCATCAAGGATCTCTCTGTTGTTTTCGCTGTTCATCTTTGCCTCGATCCTGACTAGTCTCCCAGTCCCTGCCGCTGTAAAACATCCCCACAGCATGATGCTGCCACCACCATGCTTCACCGTAGGGATGGTGCCAGGTTTCCTACAGAGGTGACGCTTGGCATTCAGGCCAAAGAGTTCCATCTTGGATTCATCAGACCAGAGCATCTTGTTTCTCATGGTCTGAGAGTCCTTTAGTTGCCTTTTGGCTGTCATTTGCCTTTTTATTGAGGAGTTGCTTCTGTCTGGCCACTCTACCATAAAGGCCTGATTGGTGGAGTGCTGCAGAGATGGTTGTCCTTCTGGAGGGTTCTCTAATCTCCACAGAGGAACTCTGGAGCTCAGTCAGAGTAACCATCGGGTTCTTGGTCACCTCCCTGACCAAGGCCCTTCTCCCCTGATTGCTCAGTTTGGCTAGACGGCCAGCTCTAAGAAAAGTCTTGGTGGTTCCAAACTTCTTCCATTTAAGAATGATGGAGGCCACTGTGTTGTTGGGGACTTTCAATGTTGCAAAAAGGTTTTGGTTACCCTTCCCCAGATCTGTGCCTCGACACAATCCTGTCTCCGAGGGTCTGAATACTTATGTAAATAAAGTATTTATGTTTTTTATTTTTAATACCAAAAAAATAACTGTTTTCGCTTTGTCATTATGGGGTATTGTTGTGTGTAGATTGATGAGAAAAACAAATAATTTTAGAATAAGGCTGTAAGGTAACAAAATGTGAAAAAAGTCAATGGGGTCTGAATACTTTCCAAATTCACTGTATGTGACCTTTCCTCCCATTTCCCCACACAAACATACCCACATGCAAACACACACACACACACACACACACACACACACACACACACACACACACACACACACACACACACACACACACACACACACACACACACACTACTAAATTGTAATTATTCGCTCCTATGGCCTATTTATTGCCTACCTCCTCATGCCTTTTGCACACAGTGTATATATTTTTTTCCTACTGTGTTATTGACTTGTGTATTGTTTACTCCATGTGTAACTCTGTGTTGTCTGTTCACACTGCTATGCTTTATCGTGGCCAGGTCGCAGTTGTAAATGAGAACGAACTTGTTCTCAACTAGCCTACCTGGTTAAATAAAGAATAAAAATTATAATAAACACACACACACACACACACACACACACACACACACACACACACACACACACACACACACACACACACACACACACACACACACTATATGATCATATGATTGCATACCATTTATGTCGCCCCACTTGACTAGGTCACGGGGTAAGGGGATTTACTTCACACCTTAAATAAGGAACAGAGAAAGCAGCTCCCTCACCAACCACCATGTCCACACCCTCAGTCTATGGTGTTGAAACCAAATAGAAATGGAAAACCGTGCAGGAGAGTGAAACCACATCTGAAATAGCTAGTGCCCAATCACATGTACTGTACTGTACATCAAAACCACAACATGTTGCCATTGGTTGGTTAGGCTAACGATGTGTCCCAAATTACACACTACTCCCTATACATCCCTACCCCTGACGTGACCACGTGGACGACGCCTCTATCACTCCTGTCTGTCTGTCTGTCTGTCTGTCTGTCTGTCTGTCTGTCTGTCTGTCTGTCTGTCTGTCTGTCTGTCTGTCTGTCTTTCCTCAGTGGTTCCCCCACATACAGTATCTCAGATGAGAAGAGAGGAGGATGTTTTCGCAGCTCTTTCTGTCAGGGAGCATGCCTCTATCACTCCTGTCTGTCTGTCTGTCTGTCTGTCTGTCTGTCTGTCTGTCTGTCTGTCTTGTCTGTCTTGTCTGTCTTGTCTGTCTTGTCTGTCTGTCTGTCTGTCTGTCTGTCTTGTCTGTCTTGTCTGTCTGTCTGTCTGTCTGTCTGTCTGCCTCTCCTCTGACTGAATACTGAACCAACACACCCTTCCTCTGCTCATTCAAGACCAGGACTACTTCCATAGTATGAATGAGTCCAAAATGGCACCCTTTTCCCTATTTAGTGCACTACTTTTGACCAGGGCCAATAATGAATAGGGTGCCGTTTGGAACACAAAAGATGTGTCTAATGTCAAAGGGTGAATCAAATTGTGAATCTCCATTGAAATTTCTTAATTTTAGTGCAGGAATACCATCCCTTAAAACTTCACCAGGGTAGGTGGCAGCATTCGGAATTTTGGATGAAAAGCATGCCCAAATTAAACTGCCTGCTACTCAGGCCCAGAAGATAGGATATGCATATTATTAGTAGATTTGGATAGAAAACACTCTAAAGTTTCCAAAACTGTTAAAATAATGTCTGTGAGTATAACAAAACTGATATGACAGGTGATAACCCAAGGAAAATCCAACCAGGAAGTACTATTATTTTGAAAGGCTGTTTTTCCATTGAAAGCCTATCCACCATACAAAGACTTAGGACACAAATCACGAGCTCTGTGGCTTCCTCTACATGTGGCCAGTCTTTAGGCATTGTTTCAGGCTTTTACTCTGAAAAATGAGGGAGATACAGCACTTTCAATCAGTGGCCAGTGGAAATGTCCATTCATCAGCCATGCGCCTGATCGGGAACGCGCCTTTCTTGTTTCTCCTTTCCTATTGGCGAAGCTTTTGTCCGGTTTAAATATTATTGATTATTTATGACAAAAACAACCAGAGGATTGATTTTAAACAACGTTTGGCATGTTTCTACTAACTTTTATTGTACTTTTTAAAAACTTTTCGTCTGGACTTAAGCATTCGGATTACTGGACAAAACGCGCGAACAAAAAGGAGGTATTTGGTCATAAAGAGGGACATTATCGAACAAAACAAACATATATTGTCTAACATGAAGACCTGGGAGTGCCACCAGATGAAGATCATCAAAGGTCAGTGATTCATTTTAATGCTATTTCTGACTTTTGTGACACTCTCCTTGGCTGGAAAATGGCTGTATGGGTTTCTGTGGCTAGGTGCTGACCTAACATAAACGCAAAGTGTGCTTGCGCCGTAAAGCCTTTTTGAAATCTGACACAGCGGTTGCATTAACGAGAAGTTTATCTTTATTCGTATGTTTAACACTTGTATCATTTCTCAGTATTTCTGTTATTTAATGTGGCTCTCTGCACTTTCACCGGATGTTTATTTGAGACAATGAATTTCTGAACATAACGCGCCAATGTAAACTGAGATTTTTAGATATAAATATGAACTTTATCGAACAAAACATACATGTATTGTGTAACATTAAGTCCTATGAGTGCCATCTGATGAAGATCATCGAAGGTTAGTGATTAATTTTATCTCTATTTCTGCTTTTTATGACTCCTCTCTTTGGCTGGAAAAATGGCTGTATGGTTTTCTTTGACTAGGTGTTGACCTAACATAATCACATGGTGTGCTTTCGCGGTAAAGCCTTTTTGAAATCGGACACTGTGGTTGGATTTACAAGAAGTTTATCTTTAAAATGGTGGATAATACTTGTATGTTTGAGGAATTTTAATTATGGGATTTCTTTTGTTTTGAATTTGGCGCCCTGCAATTTCACTGGCTGTTGTCGAGGTGGGACGCTAGCGTGTCTGTGGCTGCTCTGACAAGCATCAGAAGAGGATGTGATGCCCAGCCTCAGACTGGTTACATACCAACAATCTACCAATGCAACCTCCACCTTCACCTCCTCCCCTTAGTCAAGACCAACCACAACCCAACCACACCCCTAATACAAGACCCAACCCCCCACAACCCAACCACACCCCTAATACAAGACCCAACCAACCACCCACAACCCAACCACACCCCTAATACAAGACCCAACCCCCCACAACCAACCACACCCCTAATACAATACCCAACCACCCACAACCCAACCACACCCCTAATACAAGACCCAACCCCCCACAACCCAACCACACCCCTAATACAAGACCCAACCCCCCACAACTCAACCACACCCCTAATACAAGACCCAACCAGCCACAACCCAACCACACCCCTAATACAAGACCCAACCACCCACAACCCAACCACACCCCTAATACAAGACCCAACCAGCCACAACCCAACCACACCCCTAATACAAGACCCAACCCCCCACAATCCAACCACACCCCTAATACAAGATGACTTCAGGAATTCAATCAAATCCACCTCTAAACAAAATTACACATGTTAAGGTACACTAAATATCCAGCAGCATGTGCCTTTCAACTTAGTGAATTTGGTTATTTCAGCCATACCTGTCAACAGGTGTATAAAATCGAGCACAAAGCCATGCAATCTCCATAGACACACATTGGCAGTAGAATGGCCTTACTGAAGAGCTCAGTGACTTTCAATGTGGCACCGTCATTGGATGCCACCTTTCCAACAAGTCAGTTTGTCAAAATGCTACATTGCGAGATCTGCCCCGGTCAACAGTAAGTGTTGTTATTGTGAAGTGGAAACGTCTAGGAGCAACAACGGCTCAGCCGCGAAGTGGTAGGCCACACAAGCTCACAGAACGGGACGCTGCGTGTAAAAATCATCTGTCCTCGGTTGCAACACTCACTACCAAGATCCAAACTCCCTGTGGAAGCAACGTCAGGACAATAACTGTTTGTCTGGGTTTCCATGGCCTTGAAGCTGCATACAAGCCTAAGATTACCAATGTCAAGTGTCGACTGGAGTGGTGTAAAGCTCACCGCCATTGGACTCTGGAGCAGTGGAAACACGTTCTCTAGAGTGATGAACCACGCTTCACCATCTGGCAGTCCTGACGGACAAATATGGGTTTGGCAGATGCCAGGAGAACACTACCTTCCCCAATGCATAGTGCCAACTGTAAAGTTTGGTGGAGTATAAATAAGGGTCTGGGGCTGTTTTTCATGGTTCAGGCCCCTTAGTTCCAGTGAAGGGGAATCTTAACAGCATACAATGACATTCTAGATGATTCTGTGCTTCCAACTTTGTGGCAACAGTTTGGGAAGGCCCTTTCCTGTTTAAGCATGACAGTGCCCCTGTGCACAAAGCAAGGTCCATACAGAATTGGTTTGTTGAGATCGGCCTGGAGAAACCTGACTGGTCTGCACAGAGCCCTGATCTCAACGCCATCGAACACCTTCGGCATGAATTTGAATGCCGATTGCAAGCAAGGCCTAATCGCCCAACAAATAGGGCTATCTTCTGTATACCACCCCTACCTTGTCACAACACAACTGATTGGCTCAAGCGCATTAAAAAGGAAAGAGATTCCACAAATTAACTTTTAACAAGGCACACCTGTTAAATTAAATGCATTCCGGGTGACTACCTCATGAAGCTGGTTGAGAGAATACCAACAGCGTGCAAAGCTGTCATCAAAGCAAAGGGTGGCTACTTTGAACATGTCAAAAAAATATATATTTTAATTTCTTCAACACTTTTTTGGTTACTACATGATTCCATATGTGTTATTTCATAGTTATGTTGCCAGAGAATTTAATTTTAATTTCTCTACCATAAGCCTCCTCCAACATAACTTTACAAAATGTGTCAGTACGTCCATCCGGCCTCACAACCGCAGACCACGTTTATGGCGTCATGTGGGTGAGTGGTTTGTTGATGTCAACCTTGTGAACAGAGTGTCCCATGGTGGGGTTATGGTATGGGGCAGGCATAAGCTACAGACAATGAACACAATTGCATTTTATCGATGGCAATTTGAATGCACAGAGATACAGTGACGAGATCCTGAGGCCCATTGTCGTGACATTCATCCGCCGCCATCACCTCATGTTTCAGCATGATAATGCACGGCTCCATGTCACAATGATCTGTACACAATTCCTGAAAGCTGAACATGTCCCAGTTCTTCCATGGCCTACATACTCACCAGACATGTCACCCATTGAGCATGTTCGGGATGCTTTGGATCCACGCGTACGACAGCGTGTTCCAGTTCCCGACAATATCCAGCAACTTCACACAGCCATTGAAGAGGAGTGGGACAAACATTCCACAGGCCACAATCAACATCCTGATCAACTCTATGCAAAGGAGATGTGTCACGCTGCGTGAGGCAAATGGTGGTGACACCAGTTTTCGGATCCACGCCCTACTTGTCTATTAAAGGTATCTGTGACCAACATGTATCTGTATTCCCAGTCATGTGAAATTCACAGATTAGGGCCTAATTTATTTATTTAAATTGACCGATTTCCTTATATGAGCTGTAACGCAGTAAAATTATTGAAATTAGTGCATGTTGTGTTAATATTTTGGTTCGGTTTTTGTTTATTGAGACAATTACACCATGACCATTCCAAGTTTATCTTCTTTCTTTCTTTTTAATGTAAAAGTTATTTCTAAAATATTTAGACAAATTAGATGGCTAACTCGTCGATTCTGCTTTTGTAGTATTACCGCTCTGCTTTGTGACGTATTGCTGATGTCATTCTCCGGGCTCTCTGACCCTAACCCTGCCTGTGAGAGATGGTCACAGAACTAAAATGTCAAAGGTCAAAATGAATCTAATACATATGACCTGATCTCTCCCAAATCTCCTTAACACTGTCACAGAGTTGAACCTCTGGACATGTGGATGACATGATGCCATAAGTCTGTAGGAGTGAGGTCATCTGAGCCATAGTATTACAACTATGGCGTTTGGCCATATGGTGTAACTGTATCAGTATGATTGAACAAAATATTGATTTATTGATGATCTATTCTGTTAGCTAATCTCAACTTGTATGTAATGAGACCTCTGTAAAATATGTATTATTGATGTCAACAGTGGTCTTATTAACCTTCTCTTTGTAGTGTAAAAGCAGACATATTTTATCACTTTAATTAATGACATAAATCTACAATGCATAGCCTAGATAAAATACCAACTATGTTTTTGAATTATGTCAACGAAGCTTTACAGGTTATGTACCAGGGTTGGGTTCAATTCCACAAATGTCATTTTAATTCAATTCTCTCTCCCTCTAAATTCCATTTAAGTCCATTCAAATTCCAGATCAGGTCTTTGAATTCAGAGATAATTGAATTCCTCTGAATTCTAATGTCAGGTAAATTCCAAAAATAAAATTCAAATATTATCCCAAACAATTCCAGAAATTCGAATTTAATTCTCTCAGTCTTTCAGGCTAATCGTGTCACTGTTCAGACAGCTATACTGGAAATATAGGAGTACGGGTTGAAATGATTCAAAACTAATCCTACAGTCAATTTTATATACTGTGTGCATTAATTC